>NC_092344.1:122724211-122864211 GCF_963676685.1 Mytilus edulis
ATGGAAAATTGACTTTATTGTACAACAGTGCTAAATTAAAACAATCATGTCACTGTCTAGTTCCGATAGGTGGTATTTGGTACATGAATAAATATGGTGCTTGAACTTGATGGCAAAATGTAGGTCCGATGATGTGACTAAGTTACTAACTAATGGATATTTAAACAATATGATACTAACAAAGGCTATCCAGATTGGGAAGTAAAAATGCTCTACCAATTAAACATGTTACTAGTATAAATGCAAATTAACGCAAAACCTCAAATGAACAAATATTACTGATTTGTGGGTTTCTTCTGTATAAATTTGTGAAACATTTATTTATTATTTGAAATATACCATATTTTATTTAAAAAGAAAATGTAACAAGTTAACTATAGCCAATGTTATATATATTTCTTGAATAATATAAAAACATACAGGAACAAATTTACTGTCAAATTTTAGAAAGACATCTTATTATTACTAAACAAACAACCCAATAATTAACAAAAATAAAAAGTTGGCTAAATGAGATTACCTTATTTTTAAAAGTTGGATAAATGAGAAGACACCAAAAATAGTGCATACTTTTTGGGACTAGAAAAAAGTCGTCAAACAAAAAAGATTATAACTGAACTATATGATGAAAATGGGATCCCAACAACTGATCAAGATAAAATTCTAAATCTACAAGTAAAATATTATAAAAAACTTTATGAGTCTACTAATCCTTGTGAAAATGAAGTTAAAACATATATTAATGAAACAAAATTAACAAAAACGCTTAAAGATTCCGATAGTAATCAATGTGAAGGGAAAGTAACAGAAATTGAATGCACTGATGCAATTTTTAAAATGAAGCTTAATAAATCCCCTGGTCTTGATGGATTGACAGTGGAATTTTATAGGCAATTTTGGACAAGCCTTAAACATATTGTTGTCAAAGTATTTAATTATAATTATGAAAAAAAAGAACTTACAAACTCACAAAAGAAAGGTGCAATTTCACTAATTTTTAAAAAAAATGATCCTCTTTCATTAGATAATTATCGTCCCATAACTTTATTAAACATTGATACTAAACTATTAGCTTATGTATTAGCTCAGAGACTTAAAAAAGTACTACCATCTATTATTAGTCTAGATCAAACAGGATATGTTAAAAATAGATATATTGGTTTTAACATCAGACAAATTCAAGATATAATAGATTATTCTGAGAAATTTAATATAGAAGGAGCAATCCTTTTCTTAGATTTCAGTAAAGCTTTTGACTCACTAGAATGGACTTTTATGACGGAAACACTAAAACGGTTTGGATTTAAAAGTAGCTTTATCAGATGGGTGGAAACTATGTATAACGACATTAAGGGATGTATCTTAAATAATGGGTGGGTCTCAGGTCCATTTAAAATATTTCGAGGGATACGACAAGGGTGTCCGATTTCAGCGTTACTTTTTGTTATAACAGTAGAATTAATGGCAATAAGACTTAGAAGTAATAAAGATTTTAAAGGTATAAAAATTACATTAGATGGAAAATCTTGTAATTTAAAAATTTGTCAATTAGCTGATGATACAACACTTTTTCTTCAGTCAAGGAAAGAAATAAGTTTAGCTCTCAGTATAATTGAAACATTTGGAAGTTTTTCAGGGCTTAAGCTAAATAGAAATAAAACTGAAGGGGTATGGTTAGGACGACTAAAAAGTTCAAAAGATAAATATGAAAATATAAATTGGACCGACAAACCAATCAAAAGCCTTGGAATATATTTTGGGTATGACAAAAAAGAGTGTCAAACATTAAATATTGAAAAAGTGTTGGACAAATTAACGAAACTTGTAGAAAGATGGGCAAAAAGAAAGTTAACAATACTTGGAAAAATATTAGTAGTAAAAGCTCTTCTTCTACCAAATATAACCTACATTGCGACTAACAGTATCATTACTAAAGAAAATCTACAAAATATAAATAAAATCTTATATAAATTCATTTGGAACGGAGGAAAAGATAAAATAAAAAGGTCAATAATAACAAAAAACTTCGCAGAAGGGGGGTTAAAAATGATTGATATAGAATCCTATATAAAATCTATACATTTAAAATGGATTATAAAAATATTAGAATCAGAAAGTGCAAATTGGTCTGTATTATCAAAACTATACCTTAATAAATTTGGAAAAAACCTTCTTATTTTTAAGATGAATGTGAATAACACAAAATTGCTAGATAAAAACATATGGAACAGTACACCAACCTTCTATCAAGAGATGATAAAAACATGGATAAATGTAAATAATTGTGAAAACAATCAACATGATCAAATCAATAATTATTTAGAAATAAGGAAACAAGTTATATGGGGAAACAAATTCATAAAATTTCAAGGAAAATGTCTGTTCTTTGATAATTGGATTGATAGTAACATACTATATATAAATGACATAATAGATAAAAGAGGAAATATATCAGAAGAAATTATTATTTCAAAATTAAGAAATAAAAGGAATTGGATTTCTGAATTCTCAAAACTAAAAAGATCCATACCAAAGCAATGGACCAACAAATTAAAATCAGAAGAATCAATCAAAACAAAAGTCCATTTCAACCGAACAAAAACTAAACTTAGAGATTGTAATGATGTTCTAACTATTAATGCTAAAAACATATACAACTTAGTATTAAGTGTGTCAAAAACAGAAATACCAGTAGGATTTTTGAAATGGGAAAGAGTCTTAAGCAAAGGGAGACTAATAAATGAATTTAAAGACTCTATTAAATTTAATTTTGAATATCTTAAAGATAATAAAATAAAAATGTTTAGGTGGAAACTAATGCACTTTATTTTGCCAAATGAGGTGTTGCTTTTTCAGTGGAAAATTTCACAAAACAATTTGTGTTCATATTGCAATGAAATAGATAATTATAATCATTTTTTCATTACATGTTCATATCATAAAACATTCTGGAAATCAATGAAAGTTTTACTTAAAAAAGTCTTCATAGGCGAACATGTGATAAGTCTTCATTCGTTGGTTATAGGATACAAAATTCATGACAATGTATACTATGCGCTAAATCATTTGCTTAGCTTAATGTTCTTTTCAGTCTATAAATCACATTATGTTTCCAATAAAAAAACCAAAGCAGTAGACACCTTTAAAATTTTTGAATATGAGGTAGAAAATACTGTAGAATTATATAGTATGACCAATACAGAGATCAGTAGTTTATTTACAAATGTGTTGAATATTTTGAAGTATAAAAATGAAGTCATTTTATAGTTAACTTAAGCTACATGTACATGTATAGAAAAAAAACAGATGTTATAGATCTAGATTATGTGTGATTGCATGTGTGTTTTTTTTTTTCTTCCTTTATTATAAATGTACTATGCAAGTAATTTGTAAGTGCTATGCCTAAGGTGTGAGTAAGTGTGAAAGGTTTGTTTGTATGTTAAATTTATCATGTGGCAATGAACAAGAATGACTGTAAGCGCAGAAGTTTGTGTGTACAGTAATTATTACTATTATGTATGAATGATAATGTGGGTAAATCAGATATATTAGTGTGTAGGTCTGTGTGTGTGTCTTTGTCAATATATAGGTACTTCGACACGTGTACACTAAATATGTGTATTGTTTACAAACTTAGACAGGTAAACTAAAGGTCACGACACGATACTTATCTAGGTCAAATCAATAACAAATTTAATAAAGATTGAAAGTGCAACTGTGAAAAATATATTTACACTCCAACTTACCTTTACGCAATATTATTCCAAAATTTTAAAACCACATCGAAATTAATAATCCAAATTCACGAAACACTTCAAAAAATATTGTCCAAACACGAGGATAAGACAAGGCGTGTGAGGTCACTTGACCGCAATATTTATTTTTGATTAAATAATAAAAGAACCTAAAAAGTCATTCCGGATGAATGATCAAATTCCGTAAAACAATTAGTGTGTAGATATTTTTTATATGAATATATCTGAAAATACTTTAAGTGATGTAGAAAAGACTATTTGTAACACATATAATAATAGTTTAATGTGTGAATTAAAACAATGTAATTTATTAGTTAATTTTACTGAATATTATCCCTGGGTATTCAGTTGTAATCTAACAGGGAAACTTGATGAAATGCTGTACACCAAGTTTAATTGTTAAACAGCAATATGTGCAATAAAGAATCAATTAGAGTGTTCAAAAAAAAAAAAAGACAAAGTAAAAAGAAACATGATAACACTTCCTTATGAAAAAGGAGGTCTACAAATGATCGATTTTAAAAGTTATTTTTTTTATCGTTTAAAGCATCATGGGTATATAGACTAGCTAATGATATATTTGCCAACTGGAAGCTTATACCTTTTAAATATTTAAAAGTGTCTAATAATATTTTAGTTATATTTAATATGAATTTAAATGAAATAAAACATTTTAAATATGTTCCAGAATTTTATAGAGAAGTAATAAAGTCCTGGATGTTGACTGGGGGTGGGCAAACAAAACAAGCAGTGACATATGCTGATATAAGAAAAAAACAATTTGGGGGAATAAATTTATTTCATTTCATAAAAAAACAATTATCTTTGAAAACTGGATTTTAAATGATATAATATACTTGAATGACATTCTAGATGACACTATGTCACTATCAGAAAATTTTAAACAAATTAAAGTGTAAAGTAAACTGGATTGCTGAATTTCATAAATTGAAAAAATTCATTCCACAAAATTGGATTGACATAGTTAAACGAGAAAATTCTGTCCAAAGTAAAGTAAATATCCAGAGAAATAAGATCACATGGAAAGATCGTTATTTTGAGACTACATTTTTTTCAAATGAAATGTTATATAACTCTAGTGAATAGTAAAAAAGAAACGTCAGTAGGGATAAACAGGTGGCTCAAAATTTTACCATTGCCAGAAGCTTCAAATATGAATATCATTATATAACTTTATTTTCAAATACTTAACTGAAAATAAATTAAAAATATACAGATGGAAACTACTACAGTTTATTGTACCAACCAAAAAGCATTTATTACAATAATAATGGTAAATAACTAATAACAGTTTGTGTAATTTTTGTAACATAGAAGAAGACTATGCTAATTATTTTTTCAATTGCTCTTATTCAACAAGGTTTTGGCAACAAATAAACGATCTCTTAAAAAAGAGTAATTTAGATTTTTCAATAAAATTACAACACATGATATTTGGATACACAATTACAGACAGCAAATATAACACAATAAATTTTTTTGTTACAATTATTAGTTTTTCAATATATAAGTCGTACTATGTATCGAAGCAGAAAACAAAAAACATAGACGTATTCAGAATTTTTATTAATGAATACACGAAGAGAGTAGATACCAATATTAATGGACATAAGAAAATAAGTCCAATGTTACTTTTAATTAAAAGAAACATAATCAATGAATAATTTTTTATATTGTTAATATAATGTCAATTAATTTAATCAGCTGATTATTGCCTGGGTAGTCAGTGGCTTGTAACAGGGTACGTCAAGAGAAGCTTGGAATCTTGATGGTTTATGTAACAAGCAATATTTGAAGAACAAAATTATTATGTAGTTAAAAAAAAAATTAAAAAAAAATTACCCCGAAAATGAATAGTCTGTTCCTAGGAAAATCATTCTATTTATTTGAAAATGTTTGATGACGTTTTCTAAAACAGCGTTACAATAGGAAAAAAAAAAGATTTTGATAGTGATTAACAGTTAATAACTGTTAAAACATTGCATCTTTTGCCCTATGTTGAATGCAATGCAATTCACTCAAACAAGAGAAGAAATATGGCGTGTGTGGTTAGTCGAGGGTATTGACGCTCCGATGTTTTTGTGCTAGTTCGAAGTTTTACAGTTCTGTATATGATTTTTCTTGGACTTTAGAAACTCAAGTAATAATATGTGAGTCTTTCTGAATAATAATTTTGATGCATTTACCAAAGAAAGATACTTTAATAGCCATTTGAAGTTCGGACAAAAGAAAACACATTCTAAATATAGATATTGGTAGTGACTTAATTGAGTAAAAAAAACTAACGGTAGAATAGTTCGAAAACTAGATCGTAAATTGTTTGTAAACAAAGTTTTATACAATAACTATATATTGTTCATACATTAACATTAAAATATCCCGTAAGCCGAGAATGACGCAACAACAACAAATTACGAGTTTTGTTTCGACAGCTAATGTTGGCAAACTCTCTGCTACACAGGAAAATGATGACTCTGTTTTTAATAACTCAACACCTGCAAAACCAACATCGGCAAACGCCCGCATACATGTATATCTAGCGATGGCGGTCAAGGTTTATGCATCGAAACCGAATTAAATGAGATAAGGAATTCAATGAAAAACATATTGAAAAAAGAAGATGTTAAAATGATTGTCACTGAAACAGTTACAAGCTTGCTTGCCCAAATGAAAAAAGAGATGAAAAAAGAACTTAAAAAAGAAATGATGGTTGAAATTCAAACTAATAAAGAAAAGGTAGAACAGCACTTTAAGTCAGAGGTATCTAGACTAAGTAAAAGAATAGACAGTGTAGAATTTGACAATGCGAATATCTTAGAAAACAACGCAAACCTTCACAAAGAAAACAGGCTTTTGAAAAAAGAGATTGAAAATATGGGTAAACGTGCAACCGAAGCAATGGAATTGTCAAACTGGAATGAACAATACTCAAGGAAAACAAAATTAAAATATTTGACTTTCCAGAAACAAAGGGGAAAATATTGCCTCATAGCTTTTTTCATGAGATAAGTAAACTGGGTGTAAAAATTGAACCATCAGAGATTGTAGCAGCACACAGGATACCAGGAAAACACGGCAAACCTAGACCAATTCTTGTGAAATTTATGCGCATGGAATTGAAAATCTCTATTTTGCGAAATAGAAAACATATCAATGAGAAGTTAGAAGTTCGTATCTCTGACGATGTTACAAAATTGAACCAAGGGCTACTAAATAGACTATACCTGCATGAGGATGTCACCAGTGCGTGATATTTCAATGGTCACATATATGGCACTGACAGCAAGGGGGACCGGCATCGTTTTGACATTTATGACAACATAAGGCAAAACTGAGCTCATAAGAATAGCTCGTATAATGACCGATTCTTACATTACTTTTATTCATAGTTGTTTATTGTCGTTTATTATTTGTTGATATCTTGTAGAAATGTCGTTCTTTTTTTATATTGTTTCAACACCAAAGTTGAAAGTATGAACCTTTGCATTGTAGCCTGTATATTCAGAGAGTGGCACACCTAATTCATTTTTTTTACGGAATTCAAGGTCTATTTCCGTATTCGTCTTTAATTTTTCTATCCGTTTAAAAACTTCCGGTTGAGAATTTAACAAAAACTGCACATTTGAAATACACATTTTTTAATATTTTTGGTAAGAAGTAATCGGTTTTCAATCTGGTCTTCGATTTAAAAACTTCCGGGCCACTTCACTGATATGAAAAAATACACAGAACACCATCTCCTCTTGGAAATAGAAGTAAAATCTTATCTGTTCTCTATGTGAATAATGAACCGTTAAAAAATGTCTCTTAGACCTATACATTATAACTATAAATTTGTCCTAGTACTACTTCAGACTAATCCCTGCACATAAGCGTGAGATTAATAAACAACCACTTATAAAATGAAACCCTTGTCAATACATTTTATCATACAATAAATGTTTAAGTGCTAGTTTCACTCTGGATAAATACAATATACATGTAACACTGAAATAAGAGATGCATGTACATGTACAGTTAAGATGGGGTCAGCAATTTTAATTCAATTGTATATATAGATGGTTGTTCGTGTATCAGAATTTAAAGGTGCATGTGTATGTGTATATTTGTATTTGTTTTTTTCTTCTTCTGCAATTGTGTGAATGCATGTACCTGTGTTGGTAAAAATGCTCTGTTGTTATTATGTTTTTTTGTTTCTTTTTTTCGTTACTTTATTTTCTTTTATTTAGCATGGGGATTATAAATTAGCATGTTGACTATTATTATATGCTATTCTTTGGTATACATCTTCTCTCTTAAAAACGAACAATACACAAATTTAAAATTAAAACGTGCAAATCGAGGTACAAAATGAAGTTTCACAGAACCTTTTTGATATATCTTTCAGTTTTACTTTAGCACAAAAATATTTGCTCATTTTATTTATATTATGATGCTCTCGACACTTTTTTGGAGGGGGGGGGGTAACTCTAAGAAAAAAATTGAAACATTGGGAAAACACTTTTACATATAGATGCACATGTGTATGGTCTGCTTGGATATATTGGGCTTATAGATATTTATATTTATTATTATTTAAGCTATTCTTGTTTAACCACTTGATAATATTATGTCGACTATAACTATTGGTAGTGTAAACTGCAGGGGTTTATCAGAAACAGTTAAAAGAATTGATATATTTACAAAATATAAGGACTTATATGATATAATTATATTAGTAGACACCCATAGCACATCTGAAAAAGAAAAACAATGGCTGTATGTATGGGGATATGTGGGGAAATTTAGTTCTTTTTCTAGTAAAAGTAGAGGGGTAGCTGTTCTTTTCAGAAATACTTTTGAATTTAAAATCCATGGGGAAACTATAGACTTGTCCGGTAATTTTGTTATATTAGATATCACCATTCAGGACTATCGTATAACTTTGGCAGCAATATATGGACCGAATAATGATGAACCAGCCTTTTTTGACAACATAAAAAACAAAATATCCCACTTTGGCAACTCGTCAATTGTAGTGGTGGGTGATTGGAATGTTGTTCAAGATTATGAGATGGACACATTATATTATAGAAATGAAAATAACCCCCAGTCAAAGCTAAGATACATGAGGTTATGCATGACCTTGATTTATTAGATATATGGCGCCTGCAACACCCTTTTGAAAAGAGGTACTCATGGCGGGGTCCAAATCGCAAACAAAGTCGTTTGGACTACTTCATGATTACCTCTGATATAGAAGCATTTGTAATTTCATCAGATATAGGAATAAGTTATAGATCGGATCATTCTCCAATACTTATTAATTTAAAATTTTCAAGCCAGATTAGAGGGATTGGTACATGGAAATTTAATAACAGTCTTTTGAAGGAAACTGAGTTTATTGAAAAAGTTAAAGGGGACATCAAAACTGTCATTGAAGAATATGAGTCTGATCCATATATTGATATTGAGGCAGAGGATAAACAGTTTAATATAAGCTATCAGCTTTTATGGGATATGATTAAGATGAAAGTTTGTGGATCTGCAATCTCATTTTCGTCTTTCCGGAAGAAGGAACAAAATAATAAAGAAAAAGAATTATTATACAAGATATCATTATTAGATAAAAAAAAAACTCATAGAGAATAACTTGCCATCAGTACACCAAGAAAGGGAAGGGTTGGAACTAGAATTAAAAGTAATAAGGGAAAAAATGTTAAAGGGATAATTACAAGAGCAAAGGCAAGATGGAAGGTAGAGGGGGAAAAAGGAAGTAACTATTTTTGTAATTTGGAAAAAAAAACATTATACAGAAAAAATTATTCCCAAACTTATTCTGGAGGACGAATTTGAGATAATGGATCCATGTATTATTAGAAATGAACAAAAACAATTTAAAAAAAAATTGTATACTAGTTCTAACCCATTGATACTTGAAACTCACAGAGCACATTTCTTCAGCATGAAAATCCCTTTATTACAAAACCTATTGAGGAAGAAGTGGAATCATGTGAAGGACCTTTATCAGTACAGGAATGTCTGTCTTCTCTTAAACATATGAAGAACTCTGAATCACCTGGTATAGATGGATTCACTGTTGAGTTTTATAAGTTTTTTTGGAATGATATTAAATTACCACTTGTAAGATGTTTAAATGAGGCTTTGGAGTATTGAAGGTTCTCTATCACTCAAAGACAGGGACTCATTACATGTATACCAAAGGAGGGTAAGTCAAAGTTTTATCTTAAGAACTGGCGACCTATCACACTGCTGTGTGTAGACTATAAGATAGCTACATCCAGTCTAGCAAATAGATTTAAAAAGGTCTTGGTAAACATAATTAGTCAAACACAAAAAGTTTTTCTTAAAGGTAGGTATATTGGCGAATGTACTAGATTTATTTATGATCTGATGGAAAAGATGGAAGAAGATGACATTCCTGGACTTTTACTTTAAGTCGATTTTGAAAAAGCTTTCGACACAGTCGAATGGTCTTTTATATATGAGGCTTTGCAGTTTTATGGCTTTGACCATACATTTATAGATTGGATTAAGGCTTGCTACTGTGATGCTTCTAGTGCAGTGTTAAATAATGATTATATTTCAGAATGTTTTTCATTAAAAAGGGGGGTCCGTCAAGGGGTTCCTCGGTCTCCTTACCTATTTATTTTAGTGCTAGAATTACTAAGTGCCGCTATTAAAAATGACCTTGATGTTGCGGGTGTAACAATTAATGACTCTGAATTTCTGTTGAGTCAATACGCTGATGATTCTTCTGTAGTCCTGGATGGTGATAAAAAATCCCTAAATCAGTGTTTATACTTGTTTGATAAATTTCCAGAATGTGCTGGACTTGGGTGTAAGGGAGCTACCATTTGATTTTTATGGGGGGGGGGGGGGGGTGGGGGTGGTGGGCGGCTAGGAAGAAATTTGAAAAAAATAGGCAGGACGGGAATTTTGAGTTAAAAAAAAGGCAGGATGAGACACTTTAAAAAAAAAGTCAGGATGGCAATTTAGGTAAACAAAAGTCAGGATAAACTAAAAAAAAAAGGCAGGACCGATTAGAGTGAAAAATAAAAATGCAGGACAGAGATTACAACTAAAAAAATATGCAGGACAAAACATGTCTTGGCTGTATAAATTATTAGATCCCCAAAATTACTCTCCTTGGAAAGTCTTGCTACTTAGTTTTATACAAAAATTTGGGGGGGGGGGGGGGGGGGGACAAGATTTTACACTTAAGTCAAGAAGGTTTACTTTATTAAGCAGAAAAAGTTAATCAATTTTGGCATGATATCCTGGTAAATTTTTCCAAGTTAAAAAATAAGCTTCAAGCTGAAAACAATACTGAAATTTTGACCCAGTCCATATGGCTGAATCCGAACATCAAAATGGATGGCAAGATGATTTTGAGGTTCAAATATGTTGAAAATAGTATATTCTTCATTAATGATCTGATGTCAGATAATAATACATTATTATCATATGATGAATTTAAAAAAAAAGTATGATATCAATACTAATTTTGTAGAATTTTATAGTATTTTAAGTGCGATTCCAAAGAGATGGAAAAGTATAATAGAAGGTAGTTCAAAACTGGAAATTATTGAAAAAAAATTAATAGATAAAGTTAAAAAGGAACCCAAATCTTGTAAATTTTTCTGTACATTATTTTTGGAGGATAATAAAGTGTTATCTTTATCTTCCCGTGAAAAATGGGAAAGAGATTTAAATATGCAGATTGGGGATTGAAATGCTATTTATTCCATGCCCTTCATTATAACCAGAAACTCTTTTTTGCAAAACTTTCAATTAAAGATTGTTCATAGGGTTCTACCATGTAATTCATTTTTATTGAAATGTGAATTAAAAGAAACTGAACTTTTTACATTTTGTTCAGAAATTAAAGAAAATACTTTTCACATTTTATGGGAATGTTATGTATCACAAAACTTCTGGCTATCCGTTATAGATTGGATTAAAAATTATGGCATTCTCCTGCCTTTCAGTGCAAAAGAAGTCATGTTAGGTGTGTCTGAGGATTTTGTTAACAGTAAAACATGTACAGTTAACAATATTTTGTGGTTATTAAAATATTATATATACAAATGTAGATGTAAGAACATATCCCCCACAACATATGGTGGGGTAGAATATTTAAAATATTAATATAGAAAAATACTCTATATGTTTCTTAACCCCTGTACAAAAAGTAAAAATGGACCAGTAATGGCATTTGTTCGAAGCAGCTTTTATTTAATTTATTTGATTAATTAACAAAATCTTTTTGTATTATTTATATATATATATCTTATTATATCCATATGACTTAATTGATTTATCAAGTATTACTTTAAAATGTGTATCGAATACTGTAGTATGTAATTTCACATGTTTCATCATCAAAAATAAAATAATTACAAAAAGAATTCACTCAAACAAGTAAATCAAATTTCTGTAAAAAAAAATCTTTTTTTTCAAGCAATGTATATTACCCTATGAAAAGGTAGACATCTTGGTATTAACATATATTTAGAATTTTCAATCAAATAATGCAATAAGTTTTATATCCATAAATCACATGCATAGCATAACAATATGATTCTAACATGGAGCTTTACTTCAGTTTACATAACTGAAGATATATGGGCATACATATATAAGTTACATTGCAGTTTTGATAATTGGTCTTACTTGTAGGTCTGTCTTTATACAGAATAATGCAAGATAATTCTACGTATTTCATTCTCTGCAAAATAAATATTTGGATGAATATTTTAATCTTTCTAAATCCGTTTAAATGGATAATTACAAGGACAATGCATTACATTACATTAAAGTAATCGTGAAATTGTACTGTGATCCAATTTTAAGTACATAAGACATTGTACATGAACCTGTAGTGTATTGCTTGACAAAGAAGAGATTAATTTGTATATCAAAAGTTCCTGTTAAATAATTGATTTAATTGAAGTATTTTAATATCATGCATGAAATGGAAAGCATTAAAGTAAACCTGTTGACAGCCAGTATTTCTACTTGTGGCTACTCAGGCATGTCCCTAAAACGAAAATTAGCAGAGTTGGCTCGGTTGCCACCATTTTCCTTTTCCTTTCACTTTTAACTTTAGTTTACTAGTAGTTCCGAAAAGCTGCAATTCATATCCTTATAAAACGAGAACTAATAGTTATCTAAACATTTACCAAAGAACAAGTACCGGCTCTCCACAAACTTGGTCACGTAAGGATTTGTTAGTTTGATAGACTTCCCCTTTTGTGAATTTGCCTTTGAGTTAGATAATTTTTGTTTACTTTTTTATTTTAACATTGATGTATGTCGAAAATTACAGTAAACAAAGTATCAAAAAAACTAACCGTTTAAAAAGAAAACGTATCAACTATATTCACACTTATTCGACCACATCCAAGATTTTTCCTCAGAAATCAAATGTTTTAATATTTTTTCAACAGTGTACATGTATTCTAATGTTTCATAGCTTTGGTAGTTGTAACATATTATTTAAAGGGAACGTAACTAACAATTTGGAGTCTAAAAATAACAATTAAGAATTTCTTGATGATTTAAAACATTGATCTTTTTCGTAATGCATACACGGACAATGTAGGTTAAGTGACATAACTTTAAATTGTCCCAATTGTTCTTGCTTATAAAGTAAACAGAAGCTACAAAAAATTGTAGTGTTGTATTCAAAAATGTAGTTACAAAGGATTTTAATATTAAAAGTTCATTAGATATTTCAAAACAAAGCAATCATTTGTGCTGTCATTTCGAAAACAATCAAATTAATAACAATGTAAATGTATGTCATTTTTAAAATTATTTTTATATTAAGGAAGGGCCAATCACAACATAACCTTGGGTCAAAACAATCAGGTCTCTGATAAAACGTCGCATTCATAAGTTGAAAAACTGTGTGAATGATCGACCTAAGTCCATTTTCAGTGACAAAGAGGCTATGAAATGTCTATCATCTCTTCAAGATAAGTATGTTGTTGTTCCTGCGGACAAAGCTTCAAATAATATTGTCTTTGTATGTAAATCGTATTACTACGAGTGTCTTATAAAAGAATTAGGAATAAATGAACACTCAGGTAATCCCACATACAAAAACATATCATTTGACAAGGATGAGATTTTGGCGAATCATAAGTCCTTCATGGCTTCTATGAACATTGCATTGAACAACAAATCCGAGGACTTACCTTGTTTGTATTGGATACCTAAACTTCACAAAATTCCGTACAAACAACGGTACATTGCCGGCTCATCTGCTTGTTCTACTAAAGAATTGTCCATTAGATTGACTAAAATTCTGTCCGCAGTTAAAGAGGGTCTTCAGATATACTGTGAAACTGTTTACTCACGTAGTGGTATTAACCATATGTGGATTCTGAAAAACTCTAAAGAACTTCTGGATAATTCTAAATCTCGGTCTTTTTCTGAAATTAGTTCTATGAAAACTTTTGATTTTTCAACCTTGTATACAACCATTCCCCATGTGAAATTGAAAACCCGTCTAAAAGAAATAATTCACAATGCTTTTCATCATAAAAATGGTAGCATACGCTATAAATTTATCACTTTGGGATACCATAAGGCATATTTTGTTAATAAGGAACAAAAGGGTAAAACATACTACACAGAGGAACAAGTGATCAGTATGCTGGAGTTTCTTATAGACAACATATTTGTTGAATTTGGAGGTAGACTTTTTCAACAAATTGTCGGCATTCCTATGGGAACGAACTGTGCGCCTCTCCTTGCCGACCTCTTCTTATTTTCATATGAATCGGAGTTCCTTCAGACACTTGTCAAAAACAAGAAGATCAAAGAAGCCAGGTTATTTAATTTCACTTTCAGATATATTGATGATGTTCTGTCCATTAACAATCCGAACTTTTCTGATTGGATTCCATTAATATACCCACCAGAACTAGAAATTAAAGAGACCACAGACACGGCTTCCTCTGCCTCATTTTTAGACTTATACCTCGAATTTGACATACACAGTCATCTCAGTACCAGAATCTATGACAAACGAGACGATTTTAATTTTGAAATTATCAATTTCCCCCACCTTAGTAGTAATATACCAACTTCACCTGCATATGGAATATACATTTCCCAACTTATTAGGTATTCAAGAGCTTGCAGCTCCTATTCAGACTTTGTAAAACGTCACCAGTGTCTGAGCAGAAAATTGATGAACCAGGGGTATGTCAAAGAACGTCTCGTCCTTTTTCTAAAAAAGTTCATCGGAAGATACCCAGAACTTGTTGATAAATATTCCGTATCAACTTCACAAATAATACAAGATGGTCTTGAAGTATAGATTTTGCGTACTGACGTTTGTTATCATCTTAATTACGTATTATAGTATTCTTTTATATGTCTTTTTTAGATATTCATTTGAAGTGACTCTGTGGTTACGTAAAACCACATACTTTGAACGGCAAAATTATTTCATTTATTGATATTACTTTTACTTAAGGATCTTGACATACTATGAATGACTAAATTATTTTATTCAATAAGACTACTTTTTCTGTTTAGTCTGTTTTTTATGATATACATTTGACGTGAAACTGTACTTATGTATCCCGTCATACTTTGAACCACACCATTATTTTATTTATTATTATTACTTTTACTGTTAAATCTGGTTTTTGTTATATCTACTTTACGTGAGTCTGCATTTATGTATGCCGTCATACGACAAAATTATTTTTATGTCTACCTGTGCGAATTTCAAACGCGCAATTTTACACCAGTAATGAAAACCTTCTATCATTTATGGGTAGACTTTACATAGATAAATTCAGCCGTATTTGACGTGAAACTGTACTTATGTGTCCCGTCATACTTTGAACCACACCATTATTTTATTTATTATTTTTACTGTAAGTCTCTTTTTTGTTATATCTACTTTACGTGAGTCTGCATTTATGTATGCCGTCATACGACAAAATTATTTTTATGTCTACCTGTACGAATTTCAAACGCGCAATTTTACACCAGTAATGAAAACCTTCTTTCATTTATGGGTAGACTTTACATAGATAAATTCAGCCGTATAAGAAAAGCAAAATGAGAATGTTAAATTTGATGTATGCCTTTTTGTGCTACTTTGTTACATTTGTTGTTTATGTAGTGATATTAAGATGACAACACAATATTGACTGTTGTACCCCTATTTTTGACATTTTTACTCTTTGAGTATGTTTGTTTTGTTCATGCATCGTTGACAATGTAATGGAATTTGATGCGACTGTCATACAAGTGAGAGGTTTAGCTAGCTATAAAACCAAGTTCAATCCACCATTTTCTACATTAGAAAATGCCTGTACCAAGTCAGGAATATGACAGTTGTTATCCATTCGTTTGATGGGTTTGGACTTTTGATTTTGCCTTTTGAATTTTGATTTTGCCTTTTGATTTTTGATTTTCCTTTTTAAATTTTCCTCGGAGTTCAGTATTTTTGTGTTTTTACTTTTTGCCATTGTATCAATTTTCCTTTTTAACTGTTGGTTAGGAGTTTTATTTCCCATTATATTAAATCATACAGCTTTGGGATATACCCACAAAAACGTATTGCATAGAACAGGAAAATGCAATTAAATTCACTAGTAATATTAAGTTCTGTGTTTGTTATTGGTTATGCTGTATTTAAATGTAACAACGGAAAGAATCAGTGTCATTTGAGCCAGTGGGGACAATGGTCATACTGTAAACCATCCTGTGGTGGTGGTACTTCTAGGAAAATTAAACAACTTTGTTGTAATACATCTTATAAAACCATTGAAAAATGTGCAGTAGACTGTAATATTACAGCAAAAGATTACATTGAAGATAAAGTATGTGGACACACGTGTGTGAATGGTGTGTTTAGACAGAACAAGTGTCAGTGTCCACAAAGATTTACTGGAAAATGCTGTGAATCTGGTAAGAAAAATCAAATTCATTGACTGACTTAACAGATTAAATTATTTCGAATGAAATAAAACCTACATAAAGTTACCAGGATCCATCAAAGCATTTTTGGTTTTCTTCGAAAATTACTGTTGTATCGCTTTTTTGACAAGTTTATACGAAAGCCAGATAGTGTCAGGGTAGAGTTTTATTTTTATGTCGTTATAACAACTTAGCTAAGTCGTTATAACGACTTAAATATAAAACTCCACCTTGACACTAACAGGCTTCCGTAGGTTTACCTATTATCTCTTGTTTTGTTTGCTGACACATTGCCGTAATCGACCATTTCTACATAAGGAAATGCCTGTACCAAGTCAAGAGTATGACTGTTGTTTTCTATTTGATCTTTTAGTTTGTCCAGTTGATAAGAGACTTTCGATTTAAATTCGGTATTTGTTTTGCTTTTACTTTTTACAAAATATTTATATAAAAAAAATATATAAAATTTATGAAAACGAACCGGAAGATCTTATTTGATAAATAATAAGGATATGTGGTATGATCACCAATGAGATCAAATGCCCCGACATAAAAATATGAAATAAATCAATTTAGAAAAGCTACTGTCTATTCTATAACAAATATAAAACAACACGTTTAATAATTTATTGCGTCCGACGCGCTTTTCTGGATTCACCTTCATCAGGAACGCTCAAAGCCAAACATTTGAAATCCGAAGATGTATAAGTACCGAAAATCGTTGAAGAGCTATATGTTAAAAATACCTAAAATAAATAGCCAAATTCATCTAAAGCCAACTTTGCCTGAGGGAGTTGAAACCTTAGTTTCATAATAATTTCAAATTTATAAACGGACAATTTTCGTAAAGTTTGTTTAATCATGTCAGTACCGAAACACTGACTACTGAGCTGATGATACCCTCGGGGACTGATAGTCCACCAGCAGAGGTATCGACCCAGTGATGTAAAAATATAAAACAACACGTTTAATAATTTATTGCGTCCGAAGCGCTTTTCTGAATTTACCTTCATCAGGAACGCTCAAAGCCAAACATTTGAAATCCGAAGATGTATAAGTACCGAAAATCGTTGAAGAGCTATATGTTAAAAATACCTAAAATAAATAGCCAAATTCATCTAAAGCCAACTTTGCCTGAGGGAGTTGAAACCTTAGTTTCATAATAATTTCAAATTTATAAACGGACAATTTTCGTAAAGTTTGTTTAATCATGTCAGTACCGAAACACTGACTACTGAGCTGATGATACCCTCGGGGACTGATAGTCCACCAGCAGAGGTATCGACCCAGTGATGTAAAAATATAAAACAACACGTTTAATAATTTATTGCGTCCGAAGCGCTTTTCTGGATTTATCTTCATCAGGAACGCTCAAAGCCAAACATTTGAAATCCGAAGATGTATAAGTACCGAAAATCGTTGAAGAGCTATATGTTAAAAATACCTAAAATAAATAGCCAAATTCATCTGAAGCCAAATTTGCCTGAGGGAGTTGAAACCTTAGTTTCATAATAATTTCAAATTTATAAACGGACAATTTTAGTAAAGTTTGTTTAATCATGTCAGTACCGAAACACTGACTACTGAGCTGATGATACCATCGGGGACTGATAGTCCACCAGCAGAGGTATCGACCCAGTGATGTAAAAATATAAAACAACACGTTTTATAATTTATTGCGTCCGAAGCGCTTCTCTGGATTTACCTTCATCAGGAACGCTCAAAGCCAAACATTTGAAATCCGAAGATGTATAAGTACCGAAAATCGTTGAAGAGCTATATGTTAAAAATACTTAAAATAAATAGCCAAATTCATCTAAAGCCAAATAGTTTACGTTCATGTCAATTAACTACATTATGTTGGTATGATTCATTCGATATTTAATATATTATTGCTTTTTTTTATGTATTATGTAGGCATATTTTGTTTTCAGAAACTTTGAAAGCCTTAAAATTATGGCAAGCCGCTGTGGAATTTATTCCCTATTTATTAATATTAATAAATCATTTATTAATATTAAATATTATTTTTTAATATTAATAAATCGAATTTTTAATATTAATAAATATTTTTTAATATTAAAAAATCGTCATTTTTTAATATTAATAAATAGGTTTTATTTTTTAATATTAAAAAATCATTTTTTAATATTAAATATTCGATTTATTAATATTAAAAAATAATATTTAATATTAAAAAATAGATCCTATTTATTAATATTAAAAAATCATTTTTTAATATTAATAAATCATTTTTTAATATTAAAAAATCATTTTCTAATATCAATAAATGGTCTTATTTTTTAATATTAAAAAATGAATATTTAATATTAAATATTCAGGTTGATTTTTTAATATTAAAAAATCATTTTCTAATATTAATAAATACGCCACCTATATGTAAGAGTTGTTTGAGCGCTTTTATTTACGATGATCATACCTTACTGCAAGCATGTAGCTGAACTAGATCAGTGGAAAATATGAATAACAAAAACATCTACGAAACACCTGCTTTTATCCGGCAATCAGCCAATTATTGTAAAAATAACAAGTTGAAAAATAAAGTTTGTTTTTTTTACTTGTACAAATAAAGTCTCTTGTTACTCCAACTCCATATTGAGCAAAGATCAGCAAACGGTAATGAGAATATTTCTGTTTCTGCCGTGACCACTTCGCGGTCTGCGTTTAAACTATGTAGATTTCTTTGAAAAATGTTAAGAATCAGAGACTTGGATTTAAAAAATAAACTTTAGAGCCCCAGTTGTAAATTGTAGAATATAAACAATAGATGTACATTGTCGGAAATACTAAATGTATGTGTACTCGCTGAGAAAGAAGAGAAAACCTCGGCAAGAGTAGCTTTTCGTTCTGTTTCTAAATCTTCCCGGAACAAAAATGAGTGATTTTAACAACTAAATGATTATGTAATTACAGGTGACCAGATTATCAAAGCTTTATTTGTGATATATGACTGACGTTTAATTGCTATAACAACTGCCCCCAATAAATGTTGACATAACCATGATAACAGGAAAAAGGCAATAAAAGTTATTTTCATGACTGTTCAAAACAATTATAAATTAATTCATGCACGAAAAAGAAATTTTGAAAGATTTATATTCTAAACGGAAAAAAAGTCACAGGATAAAAAGTCACAATATACCTAGGAAAAAAAGTCACAGGAAAAAAAGTCACAAGAAAAAAAGTCACAGGAAAAAAAGTCACAATTTGTTTAAGTAAACATATTTGTCAGAAATATGTTGGAATGCATGTGGAAAGGTCACTTTGTACATGTATGCAATAAATAACTAAAATGGAGTTTTTGAATGCATTGAAAAAAAGTCATAATATATTTGTATCGGATTACTTATTAAAGTTATGTTAGTGGTTAATTTTAAAAGCATATAAAGGAATTATATATATACTAATAAAAGTGTATTGGAATAAATAATGTTCTTTTTTTTTTTATTCAAAATTGACTTTTTAACAAACAGGGAAAACTGAAGTTGTGTCCTTTTATTTAATATTGAGCTAAGTTGTATTTTATTGATATGGCTTCCTACGAAGACAGGAAATCATGGTCTACAAAGGGGGAGGTGCCACAAGAAGCCACACATCAATATCAACAGTCCCTAGATATATATGTTTACAAATACTAAGCTATTATTGATGGCATTGATTTGTTTGTTTAACACTAAATTACACAAAACTTATCTTTATAAAAATTTAAAAAAAAACATGTGGTCAAGTTATATACTTAACTTCTAACTTGTTCTAAATTGTTGCTGTTAAACTCACATTTCTAAGAGATATAAAACAAAAATAGTTACAACAAATCCTTGAAAACATGTATCAATCTAGTACACCAGCATGTACATGTTCCATTTCAATGTTTTGCGATTTATATCTAAATTTCCAAAGTTAGTCGTATAAAATGAATAAAAAATGTCTATTTCCAAACAAAATATCTATTGGGAATGTTTCCCAATATATTCATATATATGTGCGGCCATATGACCATTTCCATAAAAAAAAATACAAATTGGGAATGTTTTTCCTGTTAATACATGTATGTGAAGACCCTATGACTATTTCATGCAAAAAATATATATATATTGTGACTTTTTTTCCTGTGACTTTTTTTCCTACATTCATCTTTTTAGACACTCATTTTTTTATACGGAAATCTATAAAACATTTTGTTTATTATATTTAATGAAATTACTGTTAAAAATATTACTTAACATGAACATATTAATAAAAGCTGCCCATTTAATAGACATAAATGGTAAACAATAAAAGGTCATAGGAAATAATCTTTCTACAATAATTAATAGCTCTTCAAAACTAGTCGAAGAACACTTAGAAAAGAAAGTTCAGTGAAAATGGACTTCATACTAAACTCCAAAACATATAAATGAACTAAAATTTAAAAAAAAACCATACACGACTCAGCAACAAAAGCCAGAGGCTCCTGATTTAGGACATGGGGTTAATAGGTATAGGAAGATGTGGTATGGGTGCCAATGAGAAACCTCTCCATCCAAATAACAATTTATAAAAGTAAACAATTATAGGTCAAGGTACGGCCTTCAACACGGAGCCTTGGCTCACACCGAACAACAAGCTATTAAGCATAATAAAGGGCCCCACAATTACAAGTGTAAAACCATTAAAACAGGAAAACCATTTCTTTTAATGAAATTTGGTTTATAATTTTTAAATGTATAAATGATTTGGTCCATTTTAGAGGTCATGTATAACTCTACCTCCATATCCATGGACCATGGTGCGAATCACTTACTTTGGTAAGCAGGTAAAAGTTCAGGTGGTCTTTGCGACAAACCAGACACCTCATACCCTATCCACTTGTATTTTTGTCCATCTGATGAGTTAAGCCTTTTTCAACTAATTTTTATAGTTCGTTCTTATGTTGTACTGTTATACCACTGTCCCGGGTTAGGGGAGGGTTGGGATCCCGCTAACACGTTTAACCACGCCACATTATGTATGTTTGTGCCTGTCCCAAGTCAGGAGCCTGTAAGTCAGTGGTTGTCGTTTGTTTATGTGTTACATATTTGTTTTTCGTTCATTTTTTATATAAATAAGACCGTTAGTTTTCTCGTTTGAATTGTTTTACATTGTCATTTCGGGGCCTTTATTGGCTGGCTATGCGGTATGGGATTGGCTCATTGTTGAAGGCCATACAGTGACCTATAGTTGTTAATTTCTGTGTCATTTTGGTCTCTTGTGGAGAGTTGTCTCATTAGCAATCATACCACATCTTCTTGTTTATATTCAAAACTTTTACAAGTCTGGTACTATGGGTAATATTAGAGACCATGCCTACCTCTACTTCTGGTCAACATGGAAAATATCTTAGTGGATAATAGGAAAGTTGGCATATTTGCCATACCAAGACACCCAAACTCCCATTTTTTGCTGACATATACGTATGGGTCTAAGCTTTAATTGCTTTAATTACTTTGGGAAATGCCAACCCCCCTCTCTATTTCCAAGGCACACGTAACAAATCTCTTAGTTTGGTTATTAAACTTTGCTGATAAACTCGTACAGTTGTAGGGTTTAAAATGCTATATTCCATTTAAGATTTTCAAGATTTTCAAGATTTTATTCATAACCTCAGACACATACTTGTGTACAAGAGGACAATATATACAAACATATTAAGATAATACATAGCGAGACAGGACAAACGAAACACAAATACATAGTATATTATAAAAGACAATTGGTATAATTAGATTAAGTATTTTATAACTTTCTTCACGAAAATTGATAATTTCCTTTGAACTTGTACGTTACATATAGACGACAGCAAGCCAGTAAATTTGTTCTTGCTTGGATTCATTACATAGTAATTTGGTATAAACTTTGATCTAAGAGCAGAAACATCAGCATTTTTACAGGTAAACAATATATGAAACTCATCCCCTATTCCCTCATTACAAAATGTATATATTCTATTTTCCCTCTTGATCCCCGCCCATCTACCCGTCTCAATAGGTAACTTCAAATTCGAGCATCGAAGTTTAGATATGTAATACCAATAGGACATTCAACAAAAACATGTCATACTGTAGGACATTCAACAAGTACCTATCATACTGTAGGACATTCAACAAGAACTACTATACCAATAGTATATCCAACAAGTACATGTCATACTATAGGACATTCAACAAGGACCTACTATACCATTAGGACATTCAACAAGTACCTGTCATACTGTAGGATATTCAACAAGAACCTACTATACCAATAAGACATTTAACAAGTACCTGTCATACTGTAGGACATTCAACAAGAACCTACTATACCAATAGGATATTCAACAAGTACCTGTCATACTGTAGGACATTTAACAAGTACCTATCATACTGTAGGACATTCAACAAGAACCTACTATACCATTAAGACATTCAACAAGTACCTGTCACACTGTAGGAGATTCAACAAGAACCTACTATACCAATAGGACATTCAACAAAAACCTACTATACCAATAGGACATTCAACAAGTACCAGTCATACTGCAGGACATTAAACAAGAACCTACTATACCAATAGGATATCCAACAAGTACCTGTCATACTGTAGGACATTCAACAAGTACCTATCATACTGTAGGACATTCAACAAGAACCTTCTATACTAATAGGATATCCAACAAGTACCTTACATACTGTAGGACATTCAACAAGTACCTATCATACTGTAGGATATTCAACATGGACCAACTATACCATTAGGACATTCAACAAGTACCTGCCATACTGTAGCATATTCAACAAGAACCTACTATACCAATAGGACATTCAACAAGTACCAGTCATACTGTAGGACATTCAACAAGAACCTACTATACCAATAGGATATCCAACAAGTACCTGTCATACTGTAGGACATTCAACAAGTATCTATCATACTGTAGGACATTTAACAAGAACCTTCTATACCAATAGGATATCCAACAAGTACCTAACATACTGTAGGACATTCAACAAGTACCTATCATACTGTAGGATATTCAACAAGTACCTGTCATACTGTAAGACATTCAACAAGAACCTACTATACCAATAGGATATCCAACAAGTACCTGTCATACTGTAGGACATTCAACAAGAACCTACTATACCATTAGGACATTCAACAAGTACCAAACATACTGTAGGACATTCAACAAGAACCTACTTTACCAATAGGACATACAACAAGAACCTACTATACCAATAGGACATTCAACAAGAACCTACTTTACCAATAGGATATTCAACAAGTAACTATCATACTGTAGGACATTCAACAAGAACCTACTATACTAATATGATATCCAACAAGTACCTTTCATACTGTAGGGCATTCAACAAGTACATATCATACTGTAGGACATTCAACAAGAACCTACTATACCAATAGGATATCCAACAAGTACCTGTCATATTGTGTGACTTTTTTACAAGTACCTAACGTACTGTAGGACATTCAACAAGAACCTACTATACCAATAGGATATCCAACAAGTACATGTCATACTGTAGGACATTCAACAAGAACCTACTATACTGTAGGACATTCAACAAGAACCTACAATACCAATAGGATATCCAACAAGTACATGTAATACTGTAGGACATTCAACAAGAACCTACTATACTGTAGGACATTCAACAAGAACCTACTATACTGTAGGACATTCAACAAGAACTTCTATACCAATAGGATATCCAACAAGTACCTAACATACTGTAGGACATTCAACAAGTACCTATCATACTGTAGGATATTCAACAAGGACCTACTATACCATAAGAACATTTAACAAGTACCTGTCATACTGTAGGATATTCAACAAGAACCTACTATACCAATAAAACATTCAACAAGTACCTTTCATACTGTAGGACATTCAACAAAAACCTACTATACCAATAGGATATTCAACAATTACCTGTCATACTGTAGGACATTTAACAAGTACATATCATAATGTAGGACATTCAACAAGAACCTACTATACCATTAAGACATTGAACAAGTACCTGTCATACTGTAGGAGATTCAACAAGAACCTACTATACCAATAGGACATTCAACAAAAACCTACTATACCAATAGGACATTCAACAAGTACCTGTCATACTGTAGGACATTCAACAAGAACCTACTATACCAACAGAACATTCAACAAGAACCTACTATACCAATTGGACATTAACCAGTACCTGTCCTACTGTAGAACATTCAATAAGAACCTACTATACCAATTGTACATTCAACAAGAACTTACTATACCAATAGGACATTCAACAAGTACCTGTCATACTGTAGGACATTCAATAAGTACTTATCATACTTTAGGACATTCAACAAGAACCTACTATACCAATAGGATATTAAACAAGTACCTAACATACTGTAGGATATCCAGCAAGTACCTATCATACTGTAAGACATTCAATAAGGACCTACTATACCATTAGGACATTCAACAAGTACCTGCCATACTGTAGGACATTCAACAAGAACCTACTATACCACTAGGACATTCAACAAGAACCTACTATACCACTAGGACATTCAACAAGTACCTGTCATACTGTAGGACATTCAACAAGAACCTTCTATACCAATAGGATATCCAACAAGTACATGTCATACTGTAGGACATTCAACAAGAACCTACTATACCAATAGGATATCCAACAAGTACCTAACATACTGTAGGACATTCAACAAGTACCTGTCATACTGTAGGACATTCAACAAGAACCTACTATACCATTAGGACATTCAACAAGTACCTAACATACTGTAGGACATTCAACAAGAACTTATTATACCAAGAGGACATTCAACAAGAACCTTCTATACCAAGAGGACATTCAACAAGAACCTACTATACCAATAGGACATTCAACAAGTACCTAACATACTGTAGGACATTCAACAAGAACCTACTATACCAATAGGACATTCAACAAGAACCTACTTTACCAATAGGATATTCAACAAGTACCTATCATACTGCTGTAGGACATTCAACAAGAACCTACTATACCAATAGGATATCCAACAAGTACCTGTCATATTGTGTGACTTTCAACAAGTACCTAACATACTGTAGGACATTCAACAAGAATCTACTATACCAATAGGATATCCAACAAGTACATGTCATACTGTAGGACATTCAACAAGAACCTACTATACCAATAGGATATCCAACAAGTACCTGTCATACTGTAGGACATTAAACAAGAACCTACTATACCATTAGGACATTCAACAAGTACCAAACATACTGTAGGACATTCAACAAGAACCTACTATACCAATAGGACATTCAACAAGAACCGTTTTTACCAATAGGATATTCAACAAGTACCTATCATACTGTACGACATTCAACAAGAACCTACTATACTAATATGATATCCAACAAGTACCTTTCATACTGTAGGGCATTCAACAAGTACATATCATACTGTAGGACATTCAACAAGAACCTACTATACCATTAGGACATTCAACAAGTACCTAACATACTGTAGGACATTCAACAAGAACCTACTATACCAATTGGATATCCAACAAGTACCTGTCATATTGTGTGACTTTTTTACAAGTACCTAACATACTGTAGGACATTCAACAAGAACCTACTATACCAATAGGATATCCAACAAGTACATGTCATACTGTAGGACATTCAACAAGAACCTACTATACCAATAGGATATCCAACAAGTACATGTCATACTGTAGGACATTCAACAAGAACCTACTATACCAATAGGATATCCAACAAGTACATGTCATACTGTAGGACATTCAACAAGAACCTACTATACTGTAGGACATTCAACAAGACCCTACTATACCAATAGGATATCCAACAAGTACCTAACATACTGTGGGACATTCAACAAGTACCTATCATACTGTAGGATATTCAACAAGGACCTACTATACTATAAGGACATTCAACAAGTACCTGACATACTGTAGGATATTCAACAAGAACCTACTATACCAATAAGACATTCAACAAGTACCTTTCATACTGTAGGACATTCAACAAAAACCTACTATACCAATAGGATATTCAACAAGTACCTGTCATACTGTAGGACATTCAACAAGAACCTACTATACCAATAGGATATCCAACAAGTACATGTCATACTGTAGGACATTCAACAAGAACCTACTATTCCATTAGGACATTCAACAAGTACCTAACATACTGTAGGACATTCAACAAGAACCTACTATACCAAGAGGACATTCAACAAGAACCTTCTATACCAAGAGGACATTCAACAAGAACCTACTATACCAATAGGACATTCAACAAGTACCTAACATACTGTAGGACATTCAACAAGAACCTACTATACCAATAGGACATTCAACAAGAACCTACTATACCAAAAGGACATTCAACAAGAACCTACTTTACCAATAGGATATTCAACAAGTACCTATCATACTGTAGGACATTCAACAAGAACCTACTATACTAATATGATATCCAACAAGTACCTTTCATACTGTAGGACATTCAACAAGTACATATCATACTGTAGGACATTCAACAAGAACCTACTATACCAATAGGATATCCAACAAGTACCTGTCATATTGTGTGACTTTCAACAAGTACCTAACATACTGTAGGACATTCAACAAGAACCTACTATACCAATAGGATATCCAACAAGTACATGTCATACTGTAGGACATTCACCAAGAACCTACTATACCAATAGGATATCCAAAAAGTACATGTCATACTGTAGGACATTCAACAAGAACCTACTATACTGTAGGACATTCAACAAGAACTTCTATACCAATAGGATATCCGACAAGTACCTAACATACTGTAGGACATTCAACAAGTACCTATCATACTGTAGGATATTCAACAAGGACCTACTATACCATAAGAACATTCAACAAGTACCTGTCATACTGTAGGATATTCAACAAGAACCTACTATACCAATAAAACATTAAACAAGTACCTTTCATACTGTAGGACATTCAACAAAAACCTACTATACCAATAGGATATTCAACAATTACCTGTCATACTGTAGGACATTTAACAAGTACATATCATAATGTAGGACATTCAACAAGAACCTACTATACCATTAAGACATTGAACAAGTACCTGTCATACTGTAGGAGATTCAACAAGAACCTACTATACCAATAGGACATTCAACAAAAACCTACTATACCAATAGGACATTCAACAAGTACCTATCATACTGTAAGACATTCAATAAGGACCTACTATACCATTAGGACATTCAACAAGTACCTGCCATACTGTAGGACATTCAACAAGAACCTACTATACCACTAGGACATTCAACAAGTACCGGTCATACTGTAGGACATTCAACAAGAACCTACTATACCAATAGGATATTCAACAAGTACCTGTCATACTGTAGGACATTCAACAAGTACCTATCATACTGTAAGACATTCAACAAGAACCTACTATACCAATAGGACATTCAACAAGTACCTGCTATACCTATAGGACATTCAACAAACACCTGATATATTTAGATGATATTCAACAAGTACCTTCTATGATATTTGGTCAAGAAATAAGCAATTTATACAAAGTATTAGAAATGAATTGTTTCTGTACCCTTGTTGGCCCATCATTCCTAAACAGTTAGGGCCATAACCCCCAAAAGCCATCCCAACCTTCCTTTTCCGGTATGGAACCTTATGGTACATTTTCAGAAAGATCTATACACTAACACAAGTTAGTGTCTGGAAACTCAAAAAATGCTTATTTGGACCGCTTTTTAGGCCCTTTTAAAATTCTTAAACTGTTGTGGCCATAACCCCCAAAATCAATCCCAACCTTGTTTTTGTGGTTTCATAGAGATCCATTTACTTAAACTAAAATTATTGTCTGGAAACTAAGTGTCTTCGGACGACGCAGACGACGACGACGACGTGATACCACAATACGACTGCAAATTTTTTTTGCGGTCGTATACAAATTATTGTTACATTAGAGACTTAGTCTAGTTTAATAAATCTAGCGTACATTGAAGTGCATTTATGTAACAATAACGCAATGTAACATGGTAGCCGTAGACCTAAATAATATGTTACATTTGTAATTATTCAGATCCCTACCCAACCATTTATTCCGGCAACTACTAGTAGTCTCCAATGTAACAATAATGTTTTTGTAATTTAGATGTAGCCAGTGCAATAAAAATATCTACAATATGTGTTGCCCAGTGCGGGTAGCTGATTATGCAGTATGGGCTTTGCTCATTGTTGAAGGCCATACGGTGACCTATAGTTTTTACTTTCTGTGTCATTTGGTCTCTTGTGGAGAGTTGTCTCATTGGTAATCATACAACATTTTCTTTATTAAATAAGCCCTTAATTAAGCAGCATAACTTATATAGTATTTTCACATCTATTTCTTTCTGATTGGGAATAATTAATATACGTCAATTGAAAGTACATATATATTGACGATCTTGCCCCTGGCTACACAAACACATACTAATGATATACACACAGTCAATGCCTCGGGCAGAAGTTCTGTTCATACTTTGGGACAAAATTCAAGAAATTCATATTTCCTTATATCCTGTATATACTCCCTACCTGCTTAGGAATTTGAATGCATGTTTATGGTCATTACACGTAGATCTTTGATTACTCGCAGTTACTGAAAGCTTGATTGATTGATGGATTGTTTAACGTCCAGTGGCAAATAGTTCATGCATGTTCAGGACAAAATCAAAATAATGATAAATATAACAGGAAGCTAGGTTCTGTAATAGGGGTCGTCGAGGACGAAGGTCTGGAAATTTGGAAATCCCATGCATTGGCAAATGAGGGTTTATTGGATAGGAACATAAATTTAGAATTTCAGTAGACCACCTACGAACCCCTCAAAGAGTTGTTGCAAGTTTCTTAACGTGCAGAGAGCGTGGCATTCTCTCTCCATCATGCATCGGATTTAACGTCCCCATTCTGACCTGATTTGACTGCGTCTGTATACATCCTGCACAGCCAAACGGACGCCCAACTTTGGCACGGTTTTATGTAGGTAGAATGAAGACTAAGTGGGAAGCTAGTTGAAAACCAGCAACTAATTAACAAAAAATCATGTGTGTAAGTTGAGGTGGCAATAAGTCCTTACGTAAAACAAAAATTTACGCCTCGTTCCAGAGAGGGACATGAAAGGCTTCTCTTTTGGTGAATAATTTGTCGTTACAGCTCATTTACTTATAACTAAGTTGAGGTTTATTCTAGCATTTGTTGATAGAAGCGAAATGATCTGAACGAAAGTTCTAGTTATATTTTCTATATAAAGGGGGGATATGATGACATTTAAGTATATCCAATACTCCATTCACTAATAGTTACTAGTGTATACATGATATTTGATAATTAAAGAGTTTTGACGACTTCTCTAGCGTGCATCATGTGCATCTGCAGATAGCGTTGTTTATTAATTTTTTTATACAAAAATTATGTGTAGACACGTGCCTAACGTGCCTAAGGCAGCTACGCCCCTGGAAGAAACAAGGTAACTCAACTGTATGCATTGGACTAGTTTGTATGTTTACTTAGTCCAGACTCCAAGTTAGGGAAATCGTATTACAATTATTTGAATGTAAAAAATGGAAGGGTCGAAATTCCGTGTCTTATTTGACTAGTAAAAAGATGCATACAAATCGCTTATGTCGACCCAAGTAAATAAATCGATCGAGAATTTAGTCAGTGGTTCACTTGAATGTGACATTATGTTTTGATTTGTTCCTGAACTTAAATATTGATATGAATAGATCTTTTCAAAGCTCTGATAGGGGCAATGCAGAATATTTAACCACGGTACTGTGGTATGTTTGCCAAATATCGGTCATTCTCAATTTGTTTTGTCCCTAAAACGCTTTTATTTTGGCAAGTTCAGAAACTATTGAAAGAAAATCTAATTAAACATTTAATATTTAATGGTTTATAATCATTAAATAGTTCAAACTTTCCTAAAATACTTGTCAGGGTCGATATAAGATGGTCCGAGCACAGGCACTAGACGTTCTGTCAATAGTATAAAAATATTGGCAATTGGAAGAAAATAGTGTCCATGCATATATATAATACTAGACGTTCTGTCAATAATATAAAAACATTGGTCCGAGTTAACTTAACATAGACTAGTCTCCAAAATTTCCACGGACCGACTTGTCCAATAATCATCATTAAAGCGTTTGACAGATAATGATTGATTTGCCTTATATTAAACGCTAAGGTTACATTGATGTTGATTTTTTAATATTAATAAATGATTTTTTAATATTAAAAAATCAGCGTATTATTTAATATTAAAAATTCATTTATTAATATTAAGAAATCAGACTGAATATTTAATATTAAAAAATGATTTTTTAATATTAATAAATGAATTTTTAATATTAAATATTCATTTATTAATATTAAAAAATCAGCGTATTATTTAATATTAAAAATTCGATTTATTAATATTAAAAAATGATTTATTAATATTAAAAAATCATTTATTAATATTAATAAATGATTTTTTAATATTAATAAATAGGGAATAAATTCCACAACGGCTTGCCATAGTGTTCATCATTTCTGTTTTGATTCTGCTAACAACATTCCATTTTTTCTATAATTCCGATTTAAAGATGTGGAAAACCGTAATAAAAATAGATGGCCTCAATGATTTAAAAGCAACGCAAAAAAAATCCGTTTAATACGATCCTGAGTTCAACCGGGTTATATAAACCGATTCACAAATAAACATGATAAAGATCTCCTTGCGCTCAAATGTAATTCTTAGTGAAGTATACGGGTAAATTCGTTTACGGAAATTTATACACACTTTATCATTAATATATTACCAGGCTTTTGCATATTCACGTTTTTTATGCTCAACTGTAGTCAAATTCAATTCTATACATTTTTTTTTACGTAAAGCAATAGGAGTAAGAATATTATTTCGCGCCAATTTAACCAGCATCATCACCATCATCAAAATTATTTACCGTTATCTTTGTGAAATTTCAGTTATATAGTTTATTAATTAGAGAATTTTGGTAAGTTTTACTTATTAATGTTAAGGTTCTACTGATGTGCTTCTCTAGACCTTTTTGACGGTCAGTGTTATCCAATTTATCTCAATATTATCCCCGATGACAGAAATGTCAACCCGACCTGTTCGTGTCAGACAAAAGTGAAAATCGCATCTATTTGATGAACTAATTTCTTCATAAACTGTACATGCATTATTTCTGTATTATTTGATAACCAATCACATTCACGTTGCATGTTTGCATGATAATTGGTTATGTATTAGTGGATTGTAAGGGCGATGCAACATGTGAGGTCTGCGCGATCACGTGACATTATTTGTAAACAAACATGCTCCCCGTGTAACACGTGTGAATTATCCTTTCAAAGTGTTATGAATCTTTCAATCACTATAAATAATTTTATGATATATTTTTCTGTTTGTTTTTATGTTTGCATATCAGTAGTCAAAGTGAATTAGACATAGTTCTGAGTAGTGTGGTTTTTTTTTTAGAATTAGAAGGTAAGTCTACATAACTTCATAAGTCATTATTTAACTGAAGTCTAAAAAGATGACTCAACTTTCCCTCTAATTCTCCCTCTATTTTTGAAACCTCCATACCAAATTAAAGGGCATTTGCTCCCCTTGAACACTAGTTGGCCCCTTCCCTGTCATTTCCCTTTAAATTTGCTCAAAAGTCATACTTTTAGTCGATTTACAGTAATGGCTGATTTGTGATTTTACCATCTTAACTGCAATTTTCATATACACCTTATCGCTATTTGTCCGCCATTACTGGATATCACACAGGTTCCCGTAAAATTTTGACGTCATAAAACAAAATATCTGACGCCACAATGGAAAAGTGATTGTTGTGTAACCGGAGAGCATGTATCTACTCTACAAATTCATATCGTCACCACCGGGATTCAAACCTCGGTCGTCTGTGAGACACTCAGTTCATTAACCCACTGAGCCAAAGAATGAATTCTCTAGCTCAGTTGATTAAGACTGGCTTTATATGTTCTACCTGTACTGAGGGGAAGCAACCCTGCTACACTATTCCCCCACCACAAGAGTCATCATATCTTCATATATGACTCTTAACAACACAAACCCTGGCTATACTCCAGATAACCATTGTGGATTTTTTAGTCGGGCGCCAAATGTAACCGGAGAGCACGTATCTACTCTACAAATTCATATCGTCACCACCGTGATTCGACCCCGGTTGTCTGCATGACAGTCAGTGCGTTAACCCACTGAGCCAAAGAATCGATTCTCTAGCTCAGTTGATTAAGACTGGCTTTATATGTTCTACCTGTACTGAGGGGAAGCAACCCCGCTACAGTTGTATGTGTCAAAAGTTCAAGCGGCCGGGTCAGCCGGGATAATTATAATCAATAAGGTGTATTGAACACATTTGAGCATTCAGTATGAGTTCCCATGTATTTTTGTCTTATGTGAAGGAGGTTTTAGGTCATGTTTTCCTAAACACATGGGGGGGTCATATTACACTGTAAAAAAAATTGAGTCCAGAATTTTAAATAGACAATAGACAATATTTTATTCGCACAAACACATTTACATTAAATGGTTATGGCATACAAAATTAAGACAATAAACTGACAATAGTTAAATTGATTATAATTATATTAGAGTGACAGTGGTATTCACAGCAAAGAAGAAAAAGGCTATAAATATCAACAGTTAACAATTTGTTAATGTTCATAAACAATTAAAAAAAGAACACAAACAAAAATTAGGTTGCATTTTAAAAAAAGTTATACAGATGTTCTTAATAAAAGACAATCATTAATATACTTTATGGTGATTTTTATAATGACTGGTAGACTGCTATTCAAAAGTACAGTCAAATGATTTAGTGTTGTAGTGGACTGCAATTTAATAAAATTGAAATTAAGATTTTTTTATTAATATTTTGTATATAGGTATCCCTTAATGATTTATAGTATGGACAGATTGAGAAGAAATGGTATTCATCCTCAATTTCTTATCTGTTACAGGATAAGCAAATGCGTTTACTTCTTTCAATGTTGGTATAACGCCCTCTTTCAATTGCTAGGGAATGCGCACTTAGTTTAAATTTACTGAAAACTGATCGGTCGGTTTTGAATTTACATATATCAATATATAGGGGCCTTTTTCTAACTCTTTTAGTATGACAAAAGAAATTTAATTTTTCACATTTATTGATAGAACAATTCATAATTTGATAAGCCTGGTCATAGATTCTTTGTTGGATACTATTTATGTGATATTTTAAATTAAAAGTATTAAAAGTGAGATGACCAAAACCTAATTTTAAAGGAAAGTAGTGATTTGGTCCAGCTGAAAAAGGTTTAAAATTAGCACTTCAGAAGCTGTCAAAAGATTTCAAGACGCCCTAAACATAAAATTGTTCATAGTTTGTGTTAGAGCCGATGAAGTTTTCTATAATTTTGATATAATTTTTCCCAAGAGTAGTACAACACACTGTAAAAGTTTCTTTGAGAAAGCACAGGTTGGATTTTTTTTATTTTCATTTATGTTCTAAAAGAAATGCACTACGAAATAATTGTGGTCTCGGACCTTATGTCTTAAAATTCGGGTTTTATCTATTCTAATAGGTGGATTTTCAAGTTAATGAAAAAAATGCTTTGTTCACTAATTCAGCAATGCTTTAACTGTTGTGAATGTGAGCTCCCTTCGGCTATTATTAGAATCTAGATTTACATCATTCATTTTCAATGTAAGAGTTCTCCTTTCATTCAAAGGGTAGATTTCCATGTTTGCTGGTCACTTGACTAGAAACTGCATTCAGTGATATTGTTTGTCTCAATTTACACCTGATTTTCAGATTTTTCCTAATTACCAATCACTAAAATAAATGTCATTTAATACGTAATAAATACATGTAGTATTTTATGTAACTATCATATTCATGTTTTTATTTGACATTATCAAAGTACTATTGAGATCCAGGATTCTGACTTGAATAAACAGTGTTTGTAACACACATAATTTTATCCGTTTCTTTCCCTTCCCTTAAAAGTATCTTTCAGTTTGAAACTACCTGAGAATCATACTGAGTTCACACCTAATTTGAATTAGTTTAATTCACATTTGAAACAGTTTACATTAACAAACACATATAGTTCAAATGCGAATCGAATGCAAGTGAATTGTTTGTCTATCTATGGTCAACATGTTAGGGTATGACTATAAACCACTTTTACTAATTTTAAGAAACATTGTTGAATTTTATTTATGGAAGCTTACTTTTCATTTATATAAATTTAAGATTAATATTTCTGAGATGTAGGTTATGGATTGTCTCTACTTATAAAGGGGGAGGATTCCCAGTTGTTTAATATATTTAATTAAATTGTATTCAGGCGTGTAGCTCCCTATACGCCAACACGCAGTTGCGTGCACATCAATTCAGCATACAAAAAAAAATGTCAAAATAAAATTTATAGCATTCGGCATGCAAAAAAAAATGTCAAAATAAAAATTTAAAGGAAACACAAATATGTTGTTTATGATAAACAAATCATTTAAAAATTGTATGTTTTTGAATATCATAAATACAGTTGTGAAAATGAATAATCAGTCCCTTGCTTTAATGAAAATGAAAAATCTTGCTTCAATAGTGCAGAAAATGAATAATTTGTCCTCTTAGTCCGGCCGATCGGTGAAAAAATTGCTCAAATAATGAGGAAAGCACCAATTTTTGCATGATGGTACATTTTCGTGTACTGAGCAATATTAGCTATGGACCCACCCTCAAAATTCAATACGGCGGTTTATTTCAAGATGGCTGCCGTACGTTCTAAAATATTTTCTAGTATTACACAAACCACAGCGGATTTGATGCTGGAAGCACAAAAATCAACATATTTGAATGACTTGGTGTACTTAGCAAGATTTTGTTTTGATCTATCTTTGAAATACAAAATGGTGGCTATTTTCAAAATGGCCGCCTTAAAAAGGAGCAAATATTCATTATTGAGAATTGGCATGAACATAAACACTTTATTGATGTATAGTGTAATTTAGTATCTGTCCTTTTTGATTTTGCCTTGCTTGTCATTTCATACACAAAGAAGTAGCTTTCATAAAAAAAACTGCAGTAGTAGTTTTCATTAAAAGCTGCACTATTTGTTGTCTTGGGTCACACATAAAAGCTGTGATTTGAGATATTAAACTGTGAATTGAGAATCATTTAAACACATATCAGTGAAATGGCAGGAATTGAGGATAACAAGGACAAGAACATTGAAATGGCAGAAACTGAATCACTTGGGGATATGGAGAAACCCACAGCTGAAGACGCTTTAACAGAGGACAGCTCAGACATGACTATTAAACAATTGCACAAAGAATTTGAGCAGATAATAAATATAATGCCCTAAAAACAGCTGAGATTACCGCAATATAAAACAGAGCAAATCATCACGAATTGATAAAATATGTGTTGGTCTCATTACGTTTCAAGCTGAACAGAAAGAGGCAATGCATATTAATAACGAACAGACGAGAGCAATATTTCAGCAACTTCAGCAGTCTGAAGACAGGATAGGCCACAATAATTGCTTGGCGGAATTGATGGTCAGACCAATAAGATATTCAATGCTGTGGTTAGACGAATGGACAAGCTGACAACAACTGAGGAAGTAGACACAGTTCAATTTAAAAGTGCATTTGAACAGCAGGGTACCTTCCAACAACTGGCATCTGTTGTAAATGAATTAGTGGACAATCCAAATAAAGAAGTTAAAATTCCTGCAATGGACACATCATCTAAGCCAAAATTTGACCTTAGCCAGTACAACGCATGTTTACCGAAAGTACACAACAAAACCCATGCATTGGGTCTTTCCCCAATTATAGTTCGCATGAACCAGCAACCGCGCCAACTCTGTTGAAGGTGTCTTCACCTTAAGTCAAAAGTCCTATGTCAGGGTCCTTGGCCCTGTATGAGACAGTTCAAATTATTCAACAACAATCTCCAATTACGAACATACTAAAAACCTCTAGTACCTATCAAGGATACCAGCAACAGGCTTATGTGTCTTCTTATAAACACTTACCATCTACTATGAGTCAATAATATTTGGTTCAGAGCAGCACTCAATTATAGAAACAATTGGCTGCAAGTGGATTCTATCAAGTTTCTCCAATGCTGAATGTAGTGCATACTTACAGTATCATCCCCGTCGAGTCAATGGCAAATCCCACATTTATCACTCCAATTATGACAGGCTTCCCATAACAGCAAGATGACTCCACTGACCGATCTAGGAAAGGGCAGAGGAAACCAAAAAGAGGGTGGCAACACCTATTCGTCAGACTCCTCATTGGAGAGAGAATATACCCGATGGCAAGAAAATCTTGGTGCAAGGGACCGGAGACGAAGCCCACAGCTCCCAAAAATGCAAAAAAACTCAATCGGAGAGGATCCATGACTTGGGATGCGTTCAATTACCAATTTGAACGAACTGCCGGTAGATGACAATGGGGAAACAGAAAAATGTGTGTAGGTCCCATATTGCAGGCCGATGTTGACTTTGAGTACGCTCGCACAGATGATGATTCCAAGGCCTTAAAAAAAGCATTCATTTGGAGCAGCGCTTCAGCAAGAAAGACGATCAAACCAGATTGGAACCGAAGCATTCCGTCGAGAATGTAAAGACAAAGATTCTTCAAGGCATGTAATAAAGAGGAACCCAGAAAATTCCAACAAGGCGTTAAATCAACTAAAAACCTCAATAGCAAACCAGATGGCGATGTATGGATAAAAAAGTGCCAATTATAACCATCGACAAGTCTACTTTGCTGATGGCGCAGTATCACCGACCGATAAAGGAAATATGAGCAGACTTTGGGATAATGAGGGGCATAACCTCACACAAATTGTCACATAACTAGCTGATGTTATGCTTTCAACTAATCAGCATAACCGTGGATTGACCGATTAGTATAAACTCGGTTCTTCTGATCAAATAGTCATGGAAGATCACCAGTTCATGATCAATGGAAGATCACCTGATCAATATACACGTGGAAGATCTCCTGAGCAATACATTCGCGGTAGATCGCATGATAGAAATACACCCAAGCTTAATGCCTATCGATCAGCAACATCCCCACTAAGCTAGAGATCATATACTAGTAGTCCCTAAAGACAACGGTTAGCATCTCCACGGGCAAACTCCAGAAATCCCGGTTATTTCAGACAACGATCACCTTCACAAGGATACGAAGCAAATCAAATTGCAACCCCAACAATGGAGTCTTTAAACAGCAAAGGGTCGGGCCAGTAGGCCAACACACGATTCCACAGTCTATTGGTCATGAAACATCAAATCATCACAAAATCGAACAGAGGCCCACGACCTCGTCCGATATTGTCATCAGACGAACCATTTGAAAGAGCTCAGCAGTACGAGGTACTATACATGACCAGAATGTGAGCATGATTTTGGACACTGCTGCAATGATAACATTAGTAAATGAGAAATTAATTCCGGCAGAAAATGGAGATTTTGAGAACGTAACGCTACGTGGTTTGGGTTAACAGCTTGTTATTGGGAAGATTATAAAGAACGACTCTCGACATTAATAGAGTAAACAGACAATGGGATGTGTGTAAAGAGCCATTAACAAACGATGTTATACTTAGGCTAGATATTTTGGACACACTGAGCGCAGTGATAAACCTGAGTACTCCCACAATTACCATCAACAATTAAGTGATAAATGCGGCATTTGTTAACGGTGGAAACGAGATTTCAACTCAGCAAGTTTGCATAAAACGAACCATCACAGTTCCACCAAACTCAGAAATGACTGTTACCATTAAAACTAATAGTAGTGCTGACCAGAAGTGCATTTTAGGACCATGCTCGCTGAATAGTTGCGAATTGGTTTCGCACGTAGTTGGAAAAGCAAATAGTTGCCCCTTAACCATTTTAAATGATGACAATTGCCTATTCCACCTGAAGAAAGGTAAACCTATTGATTACATAGAATAATTTGAAGATGTAGTGGGTACGGCAGATGAAAACGCGATAAGTGACGTAAGACGTGACATTGAAGAGACACGAGACAATGTGCCCTCGGCACTGCCTCGAAGTTCAGATGAGTTACCTACTATTCCACCACATTTAACCGACCTATATTAACGTTCAATCGACTCATTTCAACCTATTTCATTCCAACTATTAAAACTGAAAGCGTTTAAAGAGTAACATGTAACATATTGATTAACATTTTGAATTTCGATATTTGTTTTTGTATATGCAGCGAAATTTGCAAATGTATGTGTTACAGAAATAACCAAATTATTTTTTTTTATATTTTAAAATTAATTGATAACAAATTCAAGAACATGAAGTCCATTTTTGAAGAATCATTACTTTAACTTCCGAAATTATATAGAATACCTTTAGGACAATCTTGATATTTATACCGTTTTTCCGCCATCTTGAAAATGGCAGCCATATTGGATTTTTCAGAGTGGGTCCATAGCTAAAATCAAAGGGTATATAACCAAGAACTACTCTGCAAAGTTTCATGCTTTCCTCATCAAGTGAGCAATTCTGCTCTATATCTGCACCAATCGGCCGGACTATCTTAGATTACAAAAATAGATAACCTGTCAATAACCTGTCAAAAACAAATCCTCTGCCCCCCCCCCCCCCCCCTCCCCCACAGAATATCAAATGGGCAACCCCTAAGTCTATATAGGATTTTTTTTCTGCGACAAGTGCCTCAAACCATGTATTAAGATTTTGGATAAAGGACCACAATAGGTAAAAGTCCAATTTAAAATTAAAAGTTTTAAGTTCTTAGACCACATTCATTCTGTGTCGGAAACCTATTCTGTTTTGACTATTTGATCACAATCCAAATTCAGAGCTGTATCAGGCTTTAATGTTGTGTCCATACTTGCCCCAACTGTTCAGGGTTGGACCTCTGCTGTAGTATCAAGCTGCGCCCTGTGGAGCATCTGGTTTATTTGAAGGGTAGATGTTCCCGACCTGTTTATTAGGGGAATTATGAATCAGGCCATTACTCTTCTCAATTGTATTAATGCATACTTTTCATATTGGGACATTTTCCCTCATTTTTGAAGGCTGTATGGTTGCTTTGTCATTTGAACATTTGTATATGTACTTTAAAATTTTAGTCTTGCATGTTTATAATTATGTGTACGATATATCACTGATTCAGTGGCAATGGTAAATAGACACTGACAAGTCTTAGATAACATTTTATAGTTTTGAATGTTTTTTCATCAGATGACTAAAATTAGGTGGAGGTGTGTTCTTATTTCCAACAGAGGGGCACTCAACCTATATCAATTTTTGCATGAAGCAAATTGATAGTTGCTAGATACTGAATGATTATACCACAAAAAAGTTTTAACCTGTGCATATATACTTAAAATACGATAAAAAAAATCATGTCTTTTTCAGGACTTCTGATCCAACCATGTAGTATGGCATGTTATTGGGATATGGTTTTGGTCGATGGATGTTCGTGAAGGACCTGTAGTACAAAGTATATCACTGGATTTAGCTCTTTGTCTAAGTGTATTATTAAAGTACTTTGCTTTGAGCTCAGTTCATTGTTATGCAATTCATTCTTTGTGAAATAAAGATTTGACAGACAACTTTCATGTACAAGGATTTGTCAAAGAAGTATCACCTCTATGTACAATGTAAGTAATAGGAAGATAAAAGCATTCTATTTCGATTGTTCATTGACCAAATTTTAAAAAAAAGACCAAATTTACCTGACAATACTACTCCCACTACTAGCAATATGATGCTAGGTTGTTTTAATACATCTGTACTGCCTACTGATGACTTGGTCCTGAGTGTAAATGGTCCTTCAAGTATATGTTTAAAGGGGCACTAAAATCAAAAGTATGATTCGTTTTTGTTCAATCAATTATAAAACTGAAATAGTGAAATAATAATTCGCTTTTAGCAGCCAAAATGGTTCAATTTTGTCAAATTATGTTAAATAATATTGATAATGAAGTATTCACTTGCAAGTGATAAAGTCGACCTCATTAAATCCGTATTCATGTGAACTTCAATTTAACCTGATTTCTAAAACTATATTTTATTGTACATGTTGAACATTTTTCATTCATTTGTTTATTTCTTAATTTGTGTGAATTAACATTGATACAGTAAATGTTAATTACTACACTTTCATACCACAACACATACTGTATTGGTACATGTATCACTTATATTAGTATCCATATAACAGAAAAAAATGAAAAGAGAATAATTTTGCATAACCTTTTGAATACTATTACTTTTTAGATATTTAAACATATTAAGACTAATTAAGCTGTTGATAATATCCACTTGACATACTTGAAATTCTATCATATTACTTTTGGAGCAGTTGTGAGTCTTTGAAGCATGCTCAAAGGTTCTTTATGTGAAATCATTGTCATATTGGTCAATATTTTTCTTTGCTTCGACCAGATTTGGAGGGGATATTATCAAAGAATTGATAAAAAAAATCAGCACAAAGGTTCTCTTCCTAGATCATATAGCCCCAAACATCATGTCAGGCATTGTCATTACTAAAAACCAATAAATGTATTCTAATATGAGGAACATTTTAACAATTTTTGGGATACGATTGCTTTCAAGCAATCTGTAGACTTTTACCGTTGACTCAGGGCTCATTCCCTCACGTCAACCGTTTTATTCTAAACATTCAGCAACATCTCAGATTCTTATGATTGTCTTGCTTTAAAAGTTAAAAACAAGCAAAAGGATTGAACATAAACAACTTTCCTGTAATGTACTTCTCATAATCTTCATGTTTGATTTTTCCCTTGACTTATATGCGTGTTTTTAACAACACGGAAAGTCAGAATTAAGCAGTATTTATATTTAGTGTTTTTATAAATTTAGAAACACGTCAGAGGGAATTCCCTAGTTTTGATAAATGCGAGAGTTCTTTGAATTCCGATAATTCTATTTCTGTCATATAAGAACTGAAGTGGAGTTTTCTATATATATATTTTTACCGTTATGAAACTGATACTGACTGTACTCTCATAAAGAAATTGAGACTCATTCATCATATCATAAATTAAATAAACGTTCTTGTTCCAAATCGCAAGTCGCGGGTTTGTTTATGTATTAATGCGCATGCGTATAGTTTTCTTGATTTCAAGGGGTATCAGATTTGGTGGTTGTTCTGGATTCCCCGCTTATTAATTAATTTGAAACTCAATGGATTCTTTCTATGACTGCCTGCTATTGATGGTTTAATATTGTTGTTGCATAATTTAAAATCATATGCATCATTTAAATTAAAATCAATGAAGTTTTACCTATAACACCCCTTTAGCCGAAATGGAGTCTTCCATATTATCGTTTCGAGTTGTCTCCCTTTCAGAAGTATTTCCCGTTAAAATCGTCAAGAAAAAAATAACTCGTTAGATGTCGATAAACGTCGTATTATATTAAGAACGATCTCAATTTAAACAGAGGAGTGTGTACGGAAGGATTCATGCCCACTGACCCAAAGGAAATTAATAATTAAACAGTTAGAAATGGGGTTCCTCCTAGAATTAACAGTGATAAGATACGAAGTGAATAGTCCGAGATTACTGGGTGCAAGTCAAATCGGCACCCATAGAAAAAGTCAAATCGGCACCCATAGAAAAAGTCAAATCGGCACCTGGTTAAATCGGCATCTAGTCAAATCGGCACCTATTTAAAAGTCAATTCGGCATCCAATAATATTTGATATAATATATGGGACTGGGAAATGGGGTTCCTCCTAGAATTAACGGTGATAAGATACGAAGTGAATAGTCCGAGATTACTGGGTACAAGTCAAATCGGCACCCATAGAAAAAGTCAAATCGGCATCTAGTCAAATCGGCACCTATTTAAAATTCAATTCGGCATCCAATAATATTTGATATAAAAAGTAAAATCACAAAAATACTGAACTCAATTTGAAAAGTCCATAATCACATGGCAAAATCAAAAAACAAAACGCATCAAAAACGAATGGACAAGAACTGTCATATTCCTGACTTGGTACAGGCATTTTCAAATGTAGAAAATGGTGGATTAAACCTGGTTCTATAGCGCTAACCCTCTCACTTTAATAACATATAATATATGGGAACCCTCTCACTTTAATAACTATAATATATGGGACTGGGACTATTTAAGTTTGTAATTTAAGTATACTAGCATAAAAGTCCCCACGGTCCCAGCTTGTCTGGCAAATCAGCCGTCAGACATCAGAGTATTCTCGGACTATGAAATGAAATACCTTCTCTCTCTCTCAGTGACTGCTGTGGAAAGTAAACTTGGAATTGATAGTACACAAATAAAACACAATAAGTGCATTGCTCGTACATTTGTATCTGGGATTGGCTATTTTTAAAGTTGAGTGACTATTCAGATTTATATTACCTTTACATGCAGTTGAATTAGTTTCGAAGTAAGGCGTCAAAGAAAAAAAAATATAATAGCCTTTCAAGACGTCATAATTATTTGAACTATCAAGGCCAGGGCTGCCAAAAATGCGTGAGACTCACGCATGTTCATTCTTTTTTGCAGCACTATCCTTGGATCTATTTTTTTCCTCTTTGATCTTTTCTATTTTGGCCAAATCTCACGAATTTGCTTAATGAAAAGTTGGCAGAACTGCTATACATGTGTCAATGAAAACTATATGGCAATCGTATCCCTCAGAGCATTCTGCTCTTTGATTTACTAATGATACTGATGATCCACCACAAAATAATATAAATACAACTTGAACCATACAAATAGTAAGCAAATACATATAAAAAAAGATGTGGTATGATTGCCAATGAGACAATTCTCCACAAGAGACCAAAATGACACAGAAATTAACAACTACAAGTCACCATATGGCCATCAACAATGAGCAAAGCCAATACCCTATCATCAGCTATAAAAAGCCCCGAAATAACAATATAAAACAATTCAAACGAGAAAACCAACGGCCTTAGTTATGTACCAAAAATTATACAAAAAGCAACTATGTAACACACAAACAAACGACAACCACTGAATTACAGGCTCCTCATGTTATCAAATCTTTATATCATCTCCCATTTAGAAAAAAACACATGAAAAAATGAACCTATTATGTGTTGCTCTCCTAGCTACAAAGTGAATCAAAAATCAAAGATGTGGAACATATTCGATCATAATCTTTTGGTAACTAATGCAATTACTGTCTCTTCCATGCCCATCTTGAACATAAAAACTAAATATTGAATAAACAATACTCCTAATGCTCAAGTTGGTTGTCATCGTGCAACGCCGTTAATAACACCATATAGGAAAACATAGAACTCCCTTTTGTCATAAGTAACTGTCAAACATCAAAACATACTATCCATACTCATCTGTGTCCACACTTGTTCTTATATAAATATACTGTAAACAACAGCTAAATATATGAGACAGGAAATCATATTATGATGTTAACTTCTGCAAAATCATATTTAAGAGGCATGATAAAGCCCGCCTCCGTATTCGTTTTTTGCGCTGTGTTGAAGACCCATTGGTGGCCTTGTGCTATTTTCTGCTGTTTTGTCGGGTTGTTGTCTCTTTGACATCTTACCCAATTCCATTCTCAATCTTGTGACCTCTCAGACTAATATTAAATGCTCACCAACATTTTAGAATAAAGCCGTAGCGTAATAATTTGCACGGGGTGAACTGCTCATGCTGCTTGTAGATAGTCTTATAAAAGATACCTTACTCAAATTGCGTTTCGTAATGAAATATATTCCAAATTAAACAACAAAAATGGGTTACGGTTTAAAAGTTGTTATTACGTTTTTTAATTGTTTAATTACGGAAGAATTCTAGATATAAGTGCCATAGTGTACAAGGTTTAAACATATTTTACTTCTTTTTTAGAAATGAAATGTTATGGAATTATTGTCTTCGGAATAGACGAATATTTGTATACGGGGTGCAGTTAAAATCGAATGGAATAATTTACGCTTTTTTTTAATGTAAATTAATCATACGATAACGTCTCCGTTATTTCATGTATTTCATTTGGAAAAATGAGAATTTTTGAGATTGTCTTTCGTCGATTTCACATGCAGCTCCTTCTTAATAAGCATCTATTTCAAGAATTGTCATTCAATGTTAAACATGATGATTCTCATACATATTCAAGCTGTATGTCAAATCTTACAGAAATGTGATCCAACATATATGTTCTGCATATACAACTTAGGTTTATAAGAAAGAAGATCACCAAGGCCGAATAACATTTCTGACCAATGCAAACTAGATCATTGGGTTAATGTCAAATTCGCACCTGCTAAATAAAATAAATATTTTTCATTGAACTTGTCAAATAAGAGTATTAACGCATATAAAATTCTAAATAAATATGATAGTTTAAAACAACAATGAATATAAATTAGGCTGAGAAATTAGGTGATGTTCACCGTTTAAAGCTTATCCTGTTTTAATCAATAAGTACCTTCCGTCTCACCCAATTGTTCAGTACACATGCACGAGGGTGTAGTAGATAGGGTTTACCGAATAAAGAATAATGGGTTAAAACAAAGATATTGACAATGCCCCCCCCCCCCCCCCCCCCAATACACACACTTTCTGCTTTACCATATGCATGAGTTTAGTTTAGCATATTTTTGACAAAGAGTGATATTGGCACACAACTTGAAATTGTTACGCTGTCTGTAAGACACAAGTTATGCCCCTCTTGACCATAAAATAATATATATTTGACACTATGTATGATAATCTACGTTGTATTCTTAAGCTTAAGGCTACACTTGCAAGAACTGTAGGAGAAGATAGACAGACACACCATGATCTCTTTCTGGGCTTGTATCACAAGATGATTAAGTCCAACTTCCTTTTATTTTCAGAATATTAAAAAAGAAATTAAAATCCTGAGGCCTACACATCTTCATTATGTGTATGTAGATCTTATAAAATATTAAAGCTGTACCTTCAAAATTGTAGGAGGAGATAGCCGGACAAAATAACCAAAAGACAAAAGAAAAAAGACCCCTCCGTTATACATCTTGCACAGATGAATTATAAAACATTGTCCATATCTAAATTGACCAGGTCAAACATAGCCTGGAATCGAAATTGCATCGTATGCCCTTAGCAGGAAATGACTGACAGAATGTCATTATAATATTTAGTTTTGCCCAAAATGCTTTAAATGTATACAACCAAACAATTGAGAAAGTTGGCCAGAATTCTGTAACAGTTAATAAGATAAGATTAATATATTTAATAAACCAAAATATTAGTTTTTGCTATAAAGATATTACCGCTTATTCAACAATTTTAACTCGATTCGTCTTTAAATGTGTGAAAATTGTTGATATTAAGTTTAAATATCTAACAAATATAGTTTTTGGAGCTTGCTTACTGAACACTGTGAAAGTATGGAGAAAGGTACGTTAATTCGACTAAGAAAACAGTGTCATCTGTATAATTTTTGTATTGTTTCTCATTTTCAAAGTGTACTCATTTTGGTTGTATCAGATAATAAGATTAAGCCTTATTTATTTCGCTTTCTTTTTTATGATACTTTTAACATCTTTAGCAATGGGATGACAACATGCGAGTCGAATTCGTTCAAGCAAACACATAATGATATTGTAACAGTTGTCCTTCTAAATTTCGTTTTCTTTTCTTTGTATTTTTACAATGAGGGAATACTAATTTCAATATATTTTACAGGATATCACTTCATTGTTGCCTTTCTGTTTGCTATAGTTGCAGTTCAACAAATTTCTTCAGGTAACATATTTGATAAATGTTCTTCAATATAAACATCATTTATATATATATCTTTATTTTGATTGAATTTGTGCTATCCATTTATTTATATATAAAATGTGACAACTTTAAGAACCAAACTGGAAACTTGATTGAAATTATATTGTATAATGTATATAGATATAGGAAGATGTAGTATGAGTGCCAATGATACAACACTTCAGTATTCAAATGAAAATTGATATGATTTATATTTCAAAACTCTTTTAAAATGTATATACTTTAAAGCCTCGGTCACACCTATCGAATAGCTCGAACGGACGTCTAACGGATAACTTTTTTTCAATCCGTTCATGTCTGTTAGACGTCCGTTCATATCCGTTAGACGTCCGTCTATATCCGTTGCATGTCCGTTAAGTGTACGTTTTATCCGTCGACGTCCGTTCTGTCCGGTGGAAAATTTTGAGCATTTAAAAACTTTGAACGAACGTCCAACGGATAAAATGTCCGTTGAACGTCCGTTAGGCGTCCGTTTTGTACGGTACTCGTCCGTTTCGTTTCCATTTTGTATCTGTTACATGTCCGTTACACATCCGTTGGAGGTCTGGAAGATAAATTCACCAACGGACTTCTACCGGACGTTTAGCGGATAAAACGGATGTTGAACGGATGAGAAACGGACTTCTATCGGACGTATAACGGATAAAAAGGACGATGAACGGATCTGATTCGGATAAATGCCAATTGAAAATTTCGCGTCAGAAATGCCAATTATTGGTACGTCAGATTTCTTATAGTTCATGAATTCTTATTATTCATAATCAATCTTAGAGTATAGGCACGTCTTCACAATCAAGCAGTTTTTATTTATGCCAGACACTGCCCTTTGGTGAAATTCTGAAGAACAAACCAAAACCAGTTACACAGAAACATTTTGAATATTTATGCGATTTACATGTATTATTATTGTCGCTTTTGATTTTTCCGTATATCTTGTTCATCCGTTTTATCCGGTACGCTTCCGTTAGGTGTCCGTTTTATGCGGTACTCGTTCGTTGGATGTACGTTCGACATCCGTTCTGTCCGGTACGTGTCCGTTTCTCGGACGTTGCATATCCGGTGTGTGTCTGTTATGCATCCGTTACACGTCCGTTTTATTCGGTCAGTACATCGACGGACTCCCAACGGATAACGATTTTTTTCAATCCGTTCATGTCCGTTAGACGTCCGTCCATATCCGTTGCATGTCCGTTAAGCGTACGTTTTATCCGTCGACGTCCGTTCTGTCCGGTGGAAAATTTTGAGCATTTAAAAACTTCGAACGAACGTCCAACGGATAAAATGTCCGTTGAACGTCTGTTAGGCGTCCGTTTTGTACGGTACTCGTCCGTTTCGATCGTTTCCATTTTGTATCCGTTACATGTCCGTTACACATCCGTTGGAGGTCTGGAAGATAAATTCACCAACGGACTTCTACCGGACGTATAACGGATAAAACGGAGGTTGAACGGATGAGAAACGGACGTATAACGGATAAAAAGGACGATGAACGGATCTGATTCGGATAAATGCCAATTGAAAATTTCGCGTCAAAAATGCCAATTATTGGTACGTCAGATTTCTTAGGTTCATGAATTCTTAAATTATTCATAATCAATCTTAGAGTATAGGCACGTCTTCACAATCAAGCAGTTCTTATTCATGTCAGACACTGCCCTTTGGAGGAATTTTGAAGAACAAACCAAAACCAGTTATACAGAAACATTTTGAATATTTATGCGATTTACATGTATTATTATTGTCGCTTTTGATTTTTCCGTATATCTTGTTCATCCGTTTTGTCCAGTACGCTTCCGTTAGGTGTCCGTTTTATGCGGCACTCGTTCGTTGGATGTACGTTCGACATCCGTTCTGTTTGGTACGTGTCCGTTTCTCGTACGTTGCATATCCGGTGTGTGTCTGTTATGATAATGCATCCGTTACACGTCCGTTTTATTCGGTCAGTACATCGACGGACTCCCAACGGATAACGATTTTTTTCAATCCGTTCATGTCCGTTATAGGACGTCCGTCCATATCCGTTGCATGTCCGTTAAGCAAACTTTGAACGGACGTCCAATGGATAAAGTGTTCGCGGCGAAAAAAAAACCCGACTTAGTAAGAAGTAGAAATAAAGAATAAAATCCTCCTTCCCCAATGGATATCAAATGGTCGTCCTGTTACACCCATTAGTGGTGAAACTTTCGGCACAGATTCATAACCTTATTGGGCATGGTTTACAAGATGTTCGATGTATGCTCTTAAGAACCTCTTGTTTTAAACATGTTCACAATTCACACACGATTGCTAGCTGATAGGTAAATTAACTCATAATAATACCAGGATTGACATTTGTATTTGCGCCAGACTCGCGTTGCGTCTACAAAATACTCATCAATAACAATATGATTTTTTTTAAAGCCTCGGTTATCTGACTGACAGTCGTTTAACAATATCCGATTGTAATGTTTTAGGTAGCACTACAGTCAAAATTTTCTGACTCCAACCAACAGTCTTTAAAGATGAATTTCTCCAAAACTACTCAATGGATTTTTAAAATCTTTAGCTCATTATAAAGCTGAATTATTAATTCTTCTTAATCTGTAGATTTCTTTCTGGTATGATAAATCTCAAATTATAGCTCCTTAATTGCCAAAAACGTGGTCTTCCAACTTGGATGAAAATGGCAAATTCAGGTCAAATGGTAGTAATTTGTTTTCATCCCTTTAATCAACCATATCCTATATACAAAACCGTGTCTCAGATTTTTGATATATGCCTCCAGTAAGAAGATATATTGATTTAACTGCTGGGTGCCAAACCTCATTTTACCTTTCATCTTTGGACACCTATAAATTCATTTAGAAACAAAATATCCAAAAACTGGGATACAGTATTGTAGAAAATATACTCCCTTTTATCACATATATCAAAGTCAAACCAAAAGGGGTACCCATGAAGTTTCTATTTTCTTTTCTTTTTCACATGTTTTTGAGTTTTATGAAATTCAGTGAAAAATTTCACATAAACTTAATATTGGTAAAAGTGCCTAAAACTCCTAACAGTAGACAGATTCAGAGACATATTCTTCTTGTTTGTAGTACCTTAAAAGTTTAAAGTTTGTCAGAGGCTTTCAAAGATAATTTCACTCTTTTATCCTTATATATATATAGTTTGTTCATTTTGGGTAGATTTTTTCCCTTTAGATTTTCTCGTTTCTAATAACTTTCCCTTTTTCTCTTCAAAGTTATATACATTACTTTTGTTGCAATACACATGATACAATGAGATAAGACCACACTATCTATCTTGTGGTCAGTGGTTAACAGCTGTTCACTGGCATCAACAGATGATTGACATATTATCCCTCCTAAATGCCTATATATATAGATGAATTACCATGTGCTTTTATTTATATAAGTTCAGTATTTACTCCCTGTTATGATATGATAATGACTTTGGGATTTTTACAAACTGTGCAGAATAATATTTACTTCAAAATTATATATATATATGTGATAAAAAATATCTTAAAAATAACCGTTACAGACTGTAGTGCTACCTTAACTGAGGTTTGTTTGATAGATATAGTAAAGATATGTCACGTTTTCACCATCTTCAGAAATAAAACTTCACTGGTAGAGACTTATGTAAGTATACGTCATAGTTTATGATAAACCCTAATGTTAAATACAGACATTAAAAGATGTAAAAAGACCAAGTGAAGTATCTGAAAAAACTGACATATAAACAAAATGTATTCAAGACGAAGCGTAAACAGGTTGACAAAGATAAATTTTGATATATATATATATATATATAACTCGTCCAAACATCAAACCAACCATGTTAGATCTGTAAATTTGATTTCGCAAATTTTTTGTTCTTCCCTCGTCGGGATTCGAACCCATGCTACTGAGAGATCGTGACACTAAATCGCCTGCACTGTAACCGGCGCGCTATACCACACGACCAAAGTAAGCTTAAATTAAATTACACGTTGCTTTGAACACGTTACAGTTGCTTTTAGCGCGGTAAAATTGCAGGTTGCATTTTTAAAAAGCGTTAAAGTTGCATTTAACGCGTTAAAGTTAAATATTTTGTGCCTTAACCTTCTTTTAACGCGTTAAACTTTCATTTAATGTGTTAAACTTTCATTTAATGTGTTAAACCTTCATTTAATGTGTTAGACCTTCATTTAATGTGTTAAACCTTCATTTAATGTGTTAAACCTTCATTTAATGTGTTAAACCTTCATTTAATGTGTTAAACCTTCATTTAATGTGTTAAACCTTCATTTAATGTGTTAGACCTTCATTTAACGTGTTAAACCTTCATTTAATGTGTTAGACCTTCATTTAACGTGTTAAACCTTCATTTAATGTGTTAAACCTTCATTTAATGTGTTAAACCTTCATTTAATGTGTTAAACCTTCATTTAATGTGTTAGACCTTCATTTAATGTGTTAAACCTTCATTTAATGTGTTAAACCTTCATTTAATGTGTTAAACCTTCATTTAATGTGTTAAACCTTCATTTAACGTGTTAAACCTTCATTTAATGTGTTAGACCTTCATTTAATGTGTTAAACCTTCATTTAATGTGTTAAACCTTCATTTAATGTGTTAGACCTTCATTTAATGTGTTAAACCTTCATTTAACGTGTTAAACCTTCATTTAATGTGTTAGACCTTCATTTAATGTGTTAAACCTTCATTTAATGTGTTAAACCTTCATTTAACGCGTTAATTCTTATTTTAACGAGATAAGTAATTTAAAATGACAATAATATTAAAAATGTGCTGAAAATCTGAAAACGCGTTACTTTATCGGGTTTTTGACATGAACGGCCTTTCATACGCTTCCGTTAAGTGTCCGTTTTCAATGATGCGGTACTCGTCAGTTGGATGTACGTTCGACATCCGTTCTTTCCGGTACGTTTCCTTTTCTCGTACGTTGCATATACGGTGTGTGTCAGTTATGCATTCATTAGGCGTCCGTTCAAGTTGGTCAGTACATCAACGGACTTCCAATGGATAACAGACAAAATTGTTTTCCATTTGATTTTATTTTATTTTCATCCGTTAGGCGTCCGTTAGTGCTATCCGGTAAGGTGTGACAGAGGCTTAACACTCTTAAATACGGACAGTTCTTTTGTAAAGTCTGTCTCGTTTATAGTCATCCTGCATGTTTCTAAACAGATTAGCTGATTGCATACATTGATTGTATTGTATGAACGTATGTATGGATTTACTTCAGCTTCCTTTATCAATACAGTATACATGTATAGATGTGCAAAAATGGGAATATACATTTGACACATTCAAACATTACTACGTTCTAGCTGAACACCCTTTTAATTTAAATTAAATGCAATAACTTGTTTGATTAAAAACATATTTGGCATTGCCAAGTAACAACATATATATGAAAAAACATTCGCTTTAAACAAACCACAAATAAGACCACAATTAAATACTAGTATAGTAAAATTGATAGATGAATTATTGACATTTTTAAACATTGTATTTGTCTTTTTCTGCTTTGTTAGAATTTCATAAACAATATTTTTAGTCAGAAAATGCATGAATTCATAAATTCCAGCTCCCGACAATGAAGGCACTGAGTTTATTATTGCGTACATGGAAAACATTGCTGTTGCTTATGAAATCGAATTATTCATCACCACTACGAGAACAAGTACAGTAAGTGTCCAGGTAACGGCACCAAAGTATTCTTCTTCAATAAATGAACAGTTTACAGTTACAGCGGGATCAGTAAAACAGCTATTCTTTAGCCCTAGTCTACGTATGTCTGGTTCTAGTTCTTCCAGCAAAGGTATTCTTGTATCAGCTAGTGATGAAGTTGTTATTTACGGTGTAAATAAAGAGAGATTTTCGAACGACGCGTTTCTTGGAGTTCCAACAGATGTTTTAGGTACGGAGTATTACGCTGTCACGTGGTACCCAGCATCTCAACAGTGTGAACTAGCGGTTGCAGGTGTCATCGATAACACTGTTGTGTCATTTACCTTTCCAGCTAGTATGAGTAGTTCAGTCACGTATGATGGAGTGAGCTATTCCGGAGGAAGCACACTTACCGTAACTATACACCAGTTTGACTCTATACAGCTGATAAACAGTAATGCAGATTTGACAGGCACATATATACACTCCGATAAAAAGATTGCAGCTTTTAGTGGAAACAAGAAAACGATAATTGGAACTGGGACTAGTTCGGACCATCTCGTAGAACAGCTTACACCAGTAGGCACATGGGGAAAACATTTCATTACTGTACCAATACCACTAAGGACAACAGGAGACTATTTCAAGTACATTGCTAGTGAGGCGGGAACAACTGTGACTATTTCTGGTGGATTTACTGAAACGTTAACATTAGCTAACGCCGGTGACTTTGAGGAAAGACTTGTTCCGTCCACTGCTTATTGTTATGTTTCAGCTGACAAAGCTATCAAAGTTGTCCAATTCTGTCTCAGTCAACAATCGAGTAACGAGTTATCCGACCCAATGATGATGATTATTCCCCCTGTTGAACAATTTGGTGCCGATTACACATTTGCTACACCCATGTATTCACAGGGTTCATATGATAACTACTTTATGTTCGTGGTAAAAAAATCAGAAAAAGATGGACTTCTAGTAGATGGAGGAGCCTTTCCCTCAGCCACAATTTACAATGATATCAATGTTGGCGGAACAGAGTACGTTGCTGGTTATATTTCTGTATCAGATGGTTCCCACACGATTCGCCACCAGTCTACAATCTCAATTTTTGGAGGATACTTATATGGACAGGCACAGTATGAAACATACGGGTTTACAACTGGTATGAGACTGGCACCAATAAATACGGTATGTAAAGTACTTTTTTGTATCTTACCATAAGTTCAGTATTTGTTTCACTTTAGGGTACAACATTTGCTTGTATTTTTGGGCTTAAATAAGAACCGCGAAAAGGACTCCAAAATCAACTGTCATGCAACATCGAAGCAGTAAAACAAAAATTTGTATCTGTTTGTTTCTATAAATGATATTTGTACAATTATAGTTGGATTATTGTAGGATAACTAAACTAAAACTGAAATCACTATAATGAACCAAGTCAATTGATATGGTCGCGTTCAATATAAATGTATATGACGATCGATGTCATGGATGTGGTGCGATTGCCATTGAGACATCTCTCCACAAGAAACCACATGACGTAGAAGTTACTTATATTTTCTAGGTTTGCGTACCAACAACCAATGTAATTGGTGATGGTTACGACAATGACTGTGATGGACTTATAGATGAGGAAATATGCAATAATGGAGCAGGTTGGTACCTATAGTCACTGTAGATCTGGGAAACGAGACCACCTGTATTTAGCAAAAAATCTCCCTTTAGTGGTCTCTTAAAACAGGTTTGACTGTATTCGTAAAGTAAATAATAAAAAAGCCATCTGATCTCGAAGGGTAACATAAACATTCCTTCCTGAAACAAACAAATAAACCTATATCAGTTTCGGTCAAATCATACATATTGTTTTGGATATACTTTTTATACATGATAATAAGTATCATGCTTTGTTATATAATAATAGTAAATTTTAAAAATAACTTTAATGGTAATTGTCGGTTTTATATCTCTTCAGCACTGTGATTGAGTTTTAAGCCTCTTATTTGAGCAAAGTGCTTTTATTGAATTTGAGTTTATTCTTAAGGCATTGTGATTGATTTGTAATTATCTTCTCTTAGTACAGTGAATGATTTTGAATCTCTTCTTTAAACACAGTGATCAATTTTGAGTCTCTTCTTTGGAACTGTTATTCATGTTGAGTTGATAAAAGCTGTTTATTTTGAATGAGTTTATCCTATATTACAGATGATGATGGCGATGGTGTTGATGACGAAGACTGTGCTAAGCCATCACCAAGTAAGTTGTTTTAAAGGAATTCAGAAAGATTTGCCATTGTAACTGTTTGTATGTAGATTGACATATTCTGACGATTTACTTAGACGAATTTACTTACTCTGTATATTCATTTTCCATTTCAAGTTTAAGTTGTTACACTTTGAGTTCAATTTTGTGTTTTCACTGAAATAAGGTAAAGAATAAATGTATATGGAATGGGGCATGCAAGTCCTCGTGCAATTAAAAAACATGGTTTCTCAAATCCAAATATATTATCAAAAGAAATGAAAGTAAGGTAAAATGTCAATATTACAATGCTCATATTATAAATTATGTAACGCTCTAACAAAGACTTCAGAAACCACCATTTTTATCTGGTTCTCTGTTAATCTTATACGTTGAATTGGTAATAGGCGCAGTTTGCCTGCGCTACATTGTTTTTATATATTCCAGTTGATGGAAACTGGGCAGCGTGGACTGCTTATGGTGCATGCTCAGTTACGTGTAACCCCAGTGGAACAAATACAAATGGGCAACAAGTCAGAACAAGGAACTGTTCTGATCCCGGACCTCAGTGGGGAGGATTACAGTGTGTGGGTTCTGACACTGAATCACAGTCGTGCGTTGCTTCTATAACTTGTCCAAGTAAGTCAGTGATTTAACTTTTAAAGAATGACACATATTAAAATACACTATACACAATATCACTTTGTCCTTTAGATTAAATTTCAACTGTTTCAATGCAAATAAAATGAATCTAGTAAATTATTTGAATTAACTCTCGTTTCAATTGACGCTTCTAAAATTATGAAAAATTATTTGTACTGAGCTGCAATAGTGGCTATAGTGCTCTATTGATATTAATCCTTTAACATATTTTTTTTTCAATAGTTGATGGTATCTGGTCAGACTGGAGCACATGGGGAGCTTGTTCTGTAACCTGCGAAAGTGGTGTTGAAATGCGTAACAGATCTTGTACAAATCCCATCCCTCAGTATGGTGGTCAGGACTGTCAAGGTTCAGACTCTGATTCTCAGACGTGTACACTGTCCATGTGTCCAAGTAAGTATGGTCCTTAAAACCAGTGTTGTCTAGCATTGCAAAATATTTGAATGTACTTATATGATCATGTCGAATTCATTTTTTCACTCGGTCAAAATATTTGCGGAAAGACTACTCTAAGCAACGTGCATTCATTGTACTTTAACGCGTATAAAAAGTCGTTATTGGTTTATTAATATTTTCAAAATTTGCAGTTGATGGTAATTACACTGATTGGAGTGCATGGAGCGTTTGTACGGTTTCATGTGGTGGTGGCACGCAGGACAGAACAAGAAGTTGTACTAACCCGGTTCAACAATACGGTGGCAACGATTGTTCTCAGATTGGCAGCGATTATGAACAAGAAGCCTGCAATACACAAGTTTGTATAAGTAAGTATTCTGCATGTATACTGTGATATCAACATTTGCCAACTAATAGATCATTTTTAATGAGATGAATAGTTTTTTAGTTATAATTCAGCCGTTTGTCTTGTTTTGGAAGAAATATCTTAGTTTAAAGAAATATTAGAATAGTAAGATTATGTGACAGTGCACAATGTTTTAGTATGAAGAACTTAGTGAAAGTAAAGTCATGAAAATAACCGTTTTTATCAGTTTTATAAATCGATTATTCTTTGGTCATTTTACTAGTTGATGGAGCCTGGTCACAGTGGGGTAACTTTGGTCAGTGTTCAGTGACTTGTGGAGGTGGACAATATACAAGATCTAGAACTTGTTCTGATCCTTATCCACAAAATGGTGGATTGTCATGTTCAGGAGATTCCAGCGAATTTACTAACTGCAATACACAAGCATGTCCAACGGCATCATCTGGGCAGTATGTACAGGTAAATTGAAACTGGTGAAGTCTCAAACGTTAAAAAATGAAAAACTCATCTTAATGTTGTTTAAATGTTCCAGTCGTAAAACGAATAGGCAAAAGCACATTGTTGTGAATATTATTTTGGCGATCCGAATTTGTTCAACGAGATTTTGATATTGAAATTTGAATGTCTTTTAACTACTGATAGAATAAGTAATTGAATTACTTAAAGCTACCTATGGAATTCTTGTTTCAATAGTGCATATTATCAAAGTTGACATAGTGTCAAAATTCTCAGGGAAAAATTCAATGACACTTCTTTTATATGTCGTATTCCCTTATGTTTTCAAATTAATGCCTAAGCCCTTAAAATCAAAACCAAGATTAAATACAGCGCCCTCTTTATATAAAATTTACAATGCTTTGTAAATGACCTAAGAATGGGTCCTGGTGGATGACCATTGGACTTGTGGTTTTACATGTGTATATATAACTCCATCGTAATGGTGTTGTGCATAACTCCGTCGTTTATAAAAAAAAAAATGGTAACTGATTGAATATCATAAACGTACCTAATAAATAATTTCACTAGATTAAGGATTTTGCAATTTGAATAATTGTATCTAGCATGACTTTTTTCTTTCTTAAAAGTTGTGTCCTTCTGGTTGGTTTACCTGTGCTACTGGTTCCTCTAACTGTATCGAGGATGGGTTTAAATGTGATTGTATGGATGACTGTGGTGACGCAAGTGATGAAACTGAGAACTATGCTGGATGTTCTCCTCAGCACCTCGCCGTCTGTACGGCTAAAAGTGCTTCTACACGTAGTAAGTATCTATCTGACTGAGAAATAGCTGGATGTTCTCCTCATCATTTGGACGTCTGTACGGCTAAAAGTGCTTCTACACGTAGTAAGTATCTATCTGACTGAGAACTAGCTGGATGTTCTCCTCGGCACCTCGCCATCTGTACGGCTAAAAGTGCCTCTACACGTAGTAAGTATCTATCTGACTGAGAACTAGCTGGATGTTCTCCTCAGCACCTCGCCATCTGTACGGCTAAAAGTGCTTCTACACGCCATAAGTATCTATCTGACTGAGAACTAGCTGGATGTTCTCCTCAGCACCTCGCCGTCTGTATGACTAAAAGTGCTTCTACACGTAGTAAGTATCTATCTGACTGAGAACTAGCTGGGTGTTCTCCTAAGCACCTCGTCGTGTATACGGCTAAAGGTGCTTCTACACGTAGTAAGTATCTATCTGATTGAGAACTTCGCTGGATGTTCTTCTCAGCACCTCACCATCTGTACGACAAAAAGTGCTTCTAAACGTAGTAAATATATCTATCTGATAATTACGCGGAATGTACTCCTCAGCACCTCGTCGTCTGTATGGCTAAAAGTGCTTTTTCACACACTGCCTAAGTAAATGGGCATTTCAAAAGTCAGAATGCGAATACATATGTTCAAACTCTTTTAGGTAATTTTTAAGTCACCTGGCCCAAAGGGCCAAGTGAGCTTTTCTCATCACTTGGCGTCCGGCGTCCGACGTCCGTCGTCGTTAACTTTTACAAAAATCTCCTCTGAAACTACTGGGCCACATCAAATCAAACTTGACCACAATCATATTGGAGTATCTAGTTAAAAAAATGTGTTGGGTGACCTGGCCAACCAACCAAGATGGCCGCCATGGCTAAAAAGAGAAAATAGGGGTAAAGACGGAGCGTTGGCTAACCGCGAACAGCAATCTCAGCTTGTTTTTGTATGAAAATTGTTTCCAGATTCAAGCAATACTGGTGTTTCTTAAAGTAAGGAAATCAAAGGAAAAAGGGTCATTTTTAGCCATTTTAATGAGAGAAAAAAATAGGCGAAGGGCTGCGCCCCCAACCTACCTCTCTTGGGGCCTTATTCGGCGGCCCCTAAACCCCTGCCTCCCCTGACTTCAAACCCTAGTTACGGCCCTGGCTTTGATACTATAACTGCCCTTGAATTTTTACTAGATAACATTTTGTTCGCTTTAGAGATTCTGTATATCGTAAAGTTATCGTAATTCCAATGTGGTACCCGTAATGTTGCTTATTGTTTTAAAAAAAAAACCTTCCGACAAGTCTCACGTTTGGTATAAAGAGGTCTGACATTCGGTATAATGAGGTCGGAAATGTGGAATTACGACAATTGGAGCATATCTGTCATCATCTGTATGTGAAACAGATAGTCCATAACGGTCGACCAACTGGTAATGGCGTCCATAAAATTGAAAATCATATAATTGTGTGGACGTTTTTTTGTTATGCCTGTACATATACATTTTTTATTACATTTGTGTAAAATATTACTTACAGATGAGTTTGCAGGTTGTTGTTTTTCACGCATTTGACACTGACTTTTTGCATATGAATGATTTTTGGATGGAATATCATGGAAATTGATGATAATCGGATCTTTTTTGTAATGTCCGTGGTGCACACACAAATTTATAGTGTCAAACCCCATGCATAGTAAGGCTTTGAATTGATGTTTTAAAAAACAACGATATCAAAATAGACAACACTGTAATAATAAAGAAAAAATACGCATATAAACAATAGACGAAGTAGCATTAACTCAACCAAAACAGCGGATGCACTCGTCGCGGAAGGATCAGAAGTCATGAAGAGGTTTCCGTTCAATAAGTGAAGGTCATACTCGTCGAGTAACTAATATTAAAGTCCGTCGATGAAACATAAAATGTGGTAAGCATCCAACAATATTGCGGATTGGTAATGCGTCATGTTTTATCATAAGACCAATTTATTAACCAACGATATATCTTGGTTCCTTCCTTACCAATAAACCCGAGAGAAAAAACACAAATACAACACAGAACAGTTACTGTTATATGACATATCTACAAAACACATATAGGGCAACATTACTGATTGCGATTGTGAAATCTCGGCTTAGCGGTGGGTGATTCAGGCTCTCATATGAGTCTCTAGTTTGGGATGCAAAAATGCGTTATAAATTAAAACATAAGGGAAGAGTTTTTTTCTAATTTAAAGATCGTTCTCTATATATCACATAATTGTATGTATTTTGTTTTTGTTTTTTGTAACATGTTATTTTGCCGTAACGTTTGAATTATACGCTTGTGTCTGGTTATATTACCGGTATCTGCAGAGTTCACGGTGATGGTTAGTTTTGCATCAGAATTATTTAATTCACTATACGTAAGGCAATGTATAGCCATGCATATGGTATATGGTGTTTCATTATTCTTATGTATGCCTGGTTTTTCTTTTTCTAAGTTTACTTAAGTAAAATATTAAACAAATAATTTCCATATTTATCTTATATTTATTTATTTTGTAGACATAGCTTCACTCGTCCTCTTTCTAGTAGCCACGCTCGCATGTGTTATGAAAAACTACCATTAGTGATCCACAACTTCACAAACACAACTAGTGATACAAAGATTGGCTCGTCAGCTTTCTAGTAGCCACCATCACAATTGTTATTATGAAGAATCAGCATGAGGGATTCACTCGTCATCTTTCTAGTAGCCCGCTCGCATATGTTATTATGAAAAGACAACATTGTTAATCCACAGCTTCACTCGTTAGCTTTCCAGTAGCAACCATACATATTAAGTGTTATCATTAAAAATGTCATTAGGGACCGACAGTTTCACTTGTCGGCTTTCTTGCAGACACCATCATGTGATTTATGACAAATCATCTGAACTTATCAACAAAATACGTCAAAATTATTTTTGAATTTTTCTTTTATTTCACTCTTTTAGATTACGTCGTTTTGATATTAAATATTTCTATACACAAATAAAGATTTTTAATGAGAAATGAAATCACAGGCGCTTGGGTCTAGGATACATTTTTTTTTTTTTTTTTTTTTTTTTTTATTAAAATATTCAATTTTCTATATTTATAATACATATCTATCACTGTGCATGTCTCACCTAGTTTTAAATGATTTAAACGACCCAGAGAAAATACCCAATTTTACTATCCATACTGTTTCTTAGTATGGATAGTCGTTTAAATCACTCGAAACTAGGTGAGACATGCACAGAAGTGATAGATATGTATTATAAATATAGAAAATTGAATATTTTAATAAAAAAAAAATCTGTATCCTAGACCCAAGCGCCTGTGATGAAATGATGAAATTGTTTGTGAGTTCTAAAAATTAATCGCTATTCCATTGCGATTGTGGCACAGGAGCTTGCCTCAGAAAAAATCCATTATACATTACGGTATTTTATGAGACAAATGCCTCTGGAGTCTTGTCTGCCATTTAAATGATTACGGTTCTTTATGAAAGAACATTTTACGTACAGCAATAATGTGAATTTGTTGATTATCAATTATGTGAATATTGGTGTGTATGAGATACATGCAATGTTCTAGCTGTGTTCAACAGGAAATTAAAAAAAATAGGAATCCGTATGTGCATGCCCACTATAGGGCAATGCAGTAGCGGATCGTCAATTTTGTTTAATTATCATGTTTTTCACCATTAAATTATTTTTTAGTCTAAAATTGTCAAAAATTTGTTGGCATATATTTAATTATCGGGAATTACGCTCCCAATTCAAAATACTGCGTGCGTCCCCTTTAATAAATTGACGGGGCTATTAAAAACGACAAGCAATGTAGACGGACAAAAGTGTACACTTCTCACTAAGGTTTCAATTGATTGTTTGCTTGGAAACAAATATCAACTAAAAGAAATACCTAAGTTATAGTCAACATCTTTTTTGAATTGTTCGATAAAGATCGACTATAGAATCATCTATTGTTGTTAACATTAACATTATTTGGTTAATAGTTTTCAGATATGAAATCCTCGATGAAATCAGATTGGAAATCAGATCGCATCTCTTTATGTTTATATAAATCTGAATTTTGAATCAATTTTCAGTGGTCAACAATTCTAATTCATTGGAGAATGCGGCGACAGAATATGCTTTCGGAATGATAAAATACAAAAAAAATCAACGGACAAATATATACTGGGGGACGATTGTGCATATATAAAGATTTGAAGTGTGTCAATTAAGCCGGTTTTATATATAGGCCTACTATTTATTACTACGCTGTCGGGTAATGGTGGTCATTTAGAATAACGCTTAGGGGTTGAATGCGATTAACAAAAAATAACCGTTATTCGAAGTTTCTTTATTTGAAAACAAGAAAAGTCGCCTCTTTATAATTGAAGCCTTCCTATTACAAAACTTATATCTTTTAACCAAAAAAAAATATTTATTTTTGCATACTACAAGTGTGGACACAGATGATTACATACTACTAGCGTATACAACTAGCGTATTTGTAGATACAAGTCATAGTACAGTCAATAAAAATTAAAAGCAACAAAAAACTCAGTGGTCTGTCATGATTCAAAAATGTCGTCGATGGTGATAATTGGGTTCTGGTTTAGTGGTATCAGAGATGAAACTGAACAGATCAAAAGATAAATGAAGATGAAATAGCCTCTTTTTTCATATGGCATAGAAGCAATTCACTAAAGATCACATACAGGAATAAACGACCAAAATATACCCCTGATGAGCAGCATTTTCAACTAATTTTTGTCGAGCTTGCGACTTTTGTCGTAGAGAGCTCGACATAGAGTTAGTGATCCGGCGTCGGCGTTAACCAGATATACTGTTCCCAGCGTTAACTAACTTCTTAAAAGTTTTCTATTTATTTTATGACGGTGTAATAACATTAACGGTACTAATCTTTTTGCACCAGATGCGCATTTCGACAATATATGTCTCTTCAGTGATGCTCGTGGCCAAAATATTTGAAATCCAAAGCTTATATAAAAGATGAAGAGCTATAATCCAAAAGGTCCAAAAAGTATCGCCAAATCCGTGAAAGGAATCAGAGCTTTGCATGAGGGAGATACATTCCTTAATTTATAATAATTTCTAACATTCTGTAACAGCAAATTTTAATAACACAAAAAATCCGTATTTTCATGCCAGAACTGAAGAACTGGCTCCTGGGCTGGTGATACCCTCGGGGACTAACAGTCCACCAGCAGAGGCATCGACCCAGTGGTAGTAATAACATTAACGGTACTAATTTTCTTGCACCAGATGCGCATTTCGACAATACATGCCTCTTCAGTGATGCTCGTGGCCAAAATATTTGAAATCCAAAGCTTGCATAAAAGATGAAGAGCTATAATCCAAAAGGTCCAAAAAGTATAGCCAAATCCGTGAAAGGAATCAGAGCTTTGCACGAGGGAGATACATTCATTAAATTATAATAATTTTCCAACATTCTGTAACAGCAAATTTTAATAACACAAAAAATCCGTATTTTCATGCCAGTACCGAAGTACTGGCTACTGGGCTGGTGATACCTTCGGGGACTAACTGTCCACCAGCAGAGGCATCGACCAAGTGTAAGACCTGAATGCTTTATACTTTGTAAATAGATACCTTATGTTACGAAGTTTCTGTGTGTCACATGTCCATTGTCCTTGACCTCATTTACATGGTTCGGTGACTAATTGAGAAAAAAAGTTCAGATCTTTTTTTTGGTATTGTTAATTTCCTCCATTTATGAGTAAAATGATAACTATATTTAGTATTGCGTACCTTGCAAGGTCTTCATGTCCGTCAGACAGTTTTCACTTGACCTTGACTTCATTTCATGGATAAGTGGACAAGGTTTAGTTTTTGTGCGGGTCAAGTCAATATCTCAGATACTATAAGCAATATGTCTAGTATATTTTGTGTATGGAAGGATTGTAAGGTGTACATGTCCAACTGACGGGTGTCGTCTGATCTTGACCTCATTTCATGGTTATACATGTTTTAAGGTGTTTTTTTTGTCAGTTTTGGTCAGTTTTCTTATACTTAGTGTATGAGATAGGTCTACTGTATTTGGTGTATGGAATGAGTGTATGGTGTGCATGTTCAACTGGCAGGTGTTATTTTACCTTGAACTCATTTTCATGGTCCAACTGACAGGTGTCTGTTTACCTTGACCTCATTTTCATGGTTCAGTGGTTATATACTATATGAAAAAGGTCAACTATATTTGGTGTATGGGACAATTTTATGATGTACATGTCGGTCTCGTCGGTTTTATTTGACTTTGGTCTCATTTTCACAGTTTATTGCTCAGTATTATTTTTTTGTGTTTTGATCTGTTTTTCTTAAGCTAAAAGCAATAGGTCAACTCTTTTTGCAGCATGGGAGGATTGTAAGCTGTATGTCTTTCATGGTGAAATTTGTTTATTAGATACTATAAGCAATAGGTCAACTATGAATAGATCAATTGTAACATGTGTATGTCTGACCGTGGCATGGATCATCTGACCTTGACCTCATTTTAGTGGTTCATTGGTCGCTGTTAAGTTTCCATGGTCAAGTTTGTTTCTTAGATACTATAAGCAATAGGTCAACTATGTTTAATGCATAGATTGATTGTAAGGTGTATATGACTGCCTGGCATGATTCATCTGACCTTGACCCCATTTTCTAGGTTCATTGGTAAATGTTTAGTTTTCTTGGATAGTCTGTTTCTTAGAAACTACAAGCAATTTTATGGTAACTATTTTTAGTGTTTTGAATGATTGTAAGGTGTACATGTATTTCTCGTTTGGTGTATCTTATCTTAGCCTCATTTTCTTGGATCATGTTCAGATAGTTTAAGTAAAGCTTTAATTCGTATTTAAGGTTATCAACATAATCTAACTATGATTAGTAAAGAAGGGGAGACGCTCCAGCGTGTGCATAATGCCATTCTTGTTATAATTTGTTCTTTATATATTGTACTGTTACATTGATTGTCCAAGGTTCGGGAGTGGTTGCCTTCAAACTATAGTTTAACTTGTCATATTCAGAATGTTCGTGTTCGACCAAGACTATATGTGCTTTGTGTCTTTTTTCTTTCTATGTCGAAACATTGCGCTCTCCTTGTCTAAAAGCGCGGTTAAATAAAAGTCTCGGAGTCCCGTCTCTCTAGTGTGATGGTACAGTCTTAAAAGTTTATGGAACTATGTGTAAGCTATGTGATGCTTACTATATTTAATGTAATATTAATTTTACTTGATACATATAAGCTGTACTGCTTTTAGAATAACTTAGTATTTTCTGAGACTACTATAACGATAAATTGGTAGTGACCAATCTTTGTGTTATAGTAGTCTCAGGTATTTGTGTGTAGAGTTTCTTTCGTGTGCTTTACATTTCGGTGTACTAGATATATCATCACCACTCTTCAACGTAAAGTTAAGAAATTACAACAGACTTGAGAGGGAATTTAGAAAGTTGTTTGGGAGCCGTTTATTTGTTGAACAGTTTGTATGATTTCTTCTATGTTTTAATTAATGTCATTTTATGGTACAAAATAATTGGATCGAATAACTAATTGCTTTGAAAGGGTATAGCTGTGCTCCAGGAGCCCTGAGGAGGACATTTTTATATACAAATTACAAGTTGGCACATAAACAAATAATTTTAACAGGTCAGGAATAACCCATTGACGTATAATCCACCAATAGACCACTTTCGAGTTCATCCGTCACCGGCAAAAACTCGTCAATTATGCACGCCTTTATGACGTCATTTACCAGATAGAGGGGGTCGCCTGTATCCCTGCACTATTTACGTTCATCAAGCGTCTTAGTGATCGTCTTTGTGCAGGATAAACTAGAAATAATGGTTGCTCTGTAGGTACTTACTGACAATTCCCTAATGACAGCAGTGTTGATTGTCAATTTTGAAAATTCAATTTGCCGAATAATTCGTATAATATAGAATTATAGTTTTCCAACCACTCGCTCAACATTGGAAGGGAAGTGACGACGCCCCAAAACGCACAAATGACGGTGATAAAAGCGCGTATAATTGACGAGTTTTTTCCGGTGACGGATGAACTCGAAAGTGGTCTATTGACATATAATGGTATAGACCAATCGGTGTAATATGAGGCAGGCATTACCTGTGAATGGGGACGAAGTTTGTTTAAATTAATTTTTTACAACAACAGAACCAAAATCGGAAACGTAACGGTATTTCCGTTTCTTTTTTGAGGGGGGATAGGACCTTTATCGGGACTCCGGGATCGGGTGTTTTTAAGCTCGGGATTTCGGGATTTACCCCTTCGGGATCCGGGAATTCTTTATTTCGAATTTCGGGATCCGGGATTTTTATTTATTTAAATTCGGGACCTCGGGATTTCGTGTTTTTAAGCCCGGGATTTCGGGATCATGACCCCTCCTATCCCCCCTCTTTTTTTTAACAAATATTTAAGTTACAAAAAAATAATTCATACAGACTTCGTCCCCATTTACAGGTAATGCCTGCCTCATATTACCAAAGACAAAGAATGATTAAAAATGAAATATTGGTATTGTGTTCCTTGAGTTCCTATATTTTACTAGACTAATCAAAGTCTCACGACAACAAGACCGGAAGAAGGAAGTAGAGTTATGTGTTCTGCGCAGATCCGGAAATTAAAAAACGCGACATAAAAAATTGAACGATTTTGAGTTCATTAGTACAATGAAAAATTCGGGAAATTTTCCCAATTTTTTATTTTTTTTATTGAATTTTCTACTGTAATAGGGGAGCATTGTTTTCTTAAAACCATATTATGGTATGAAAACTTGTCAAACATTCCTAGTTTTATAGTATTGACTATTGTAACATAACATATTGCATTTAATAAATAATTATATTTGAAGTTTCTTCTATTTTTATCTTGTCAATTCTTGATTGGCAAATTTACCTGTAATCACCTGTCAATGGACATCATTACTGTCTGCAGTCATGTGATCATGAGTACAACTCAAATAATAATAATAAATAAGCTTTATTTAGAATCGGCATGGTACTAGTCCGAGATTACTCTGACGTCCAACGGCTGTTTTGCCAGACAAGCTGGGGCCGTGGGACAACGGCTGTTTTGCCAGACAAGCTGGGGCCGTGGTCCAACGGCTGTTTTGCCAGACAAGCTGGGGCCGTGGGACCACGGCCCCAGCTTGTCTGGCAAAACAGCCGTTGGACGTCAGAGTAATCTCCGACTAGCATGGTACATGTATATAAAACATAGACACATAGACACACATAAGCTCTAATGAGCTTTTAACCGACATATTAGACATTATTTAACAGTACAACATTTATAACAATACAATACATAATATAGTACACATGCAATAACTAGCACAAAAATGAAGCACTAAAAGCAGAATATAAGCATAAGCTAGGTATTAAGGCTAAAAGCATATAAGTGTAATTTAGGCATAAAAGCTGGTAAAAATGCATAGCATAAAAATTGAAAAAATGGGATATGATCTAGCTATAGATGGTAAATAAATTTGCATAATATATAAACAACAGCTGTGTATTTAAAAGAGTTCTTACCATAGGTTGTTGTTCGGACCCTAGGTATATCTACAATATTAGAATATCTAAAATTATATTTACAGTCTTTCAAAACAACTAAATCATGTAAGCATGGTGGTGACAATTTATATAAAATTTTCAAACACTCAATAGCCATGTTACGCATACATCTTATTTTCAGTGATGGAACCTTTGCTTGTAAAAGTAGTTCATCATATGAACTAACATAGTCTTCATATATAAATCAATATAAATCGTAAAGCCCTTTCCTGAATTTTTTCCAATTGGGTGGTGTTATTTTTGTTGCAAAAATGCCATGCCAAAGGACAAAAATTAAAATTAGATAATATAAATGTGTGGAAAATTGTCAGTTTATTCAATTTAGTAAGGAAGCAGCCAATGCGCTTTAAAACATTCAGTTGTTGAATGTTGGGATGCTTTACGACAAATATTTTTAAAGCTGGTGATTAAAATTAAGTTGATAGTCAATATCAATACCCAAAAGTTTCACAATCTCATCACAGGATATTTTTGCTGACTGTATATTAAAAACAGGCTTTTTTGCAAATGTTTTATTTCCAACTGCAATGGCTTGGAATTTGTCAGGATTTGCCTGCATACAACTAAATCTGAACCAGTCAATTAAAACAGCACTTTCTCTTTTGAGTGTTCATAATAAATTATCAAAATCATTGTCAGCATAAGACAGAGTATTGTCATCGGCATAATTATACAAGGTACCATGTTCAATAAAATAAAATATGTCGTTTATAAAAATATTAAATAATAGATTTTCATCCCCGCCCGCCCCTCTGAAATCGTCCCGCCCCGATTTTTTTATTTTTAAAATTTACGATTTCCGGAAACCGCCATAAATTTTGTTTCCTTCCAAACTTCCTGTTTCAAATTTCGGTTTTCGTATTACTTCGAGTAATTGAAAAAGATTCTGCAGCTCTATGATGACCAAGTCGTCTACTGAGAATAGAGATTGTTTTTAGGAAGGGCATTAAATAATCGGGTTACAAGTAATACGCTGTGTCCAAGATGGCAAATTGCGGCATGACACAAATTTCTGTGATTTAGAAATTTAAACCGGTTGATTTTTTTATTGATAAATGATTTTGTGGCAGGAATTTTGGACTGAATTATACTCAAAGAACACAAATCATGGAACACAATCGTACAAAAGCATAACTGTATAAATAAAATGACGCAAGCACGAACTTGTTAGATTTATGACAGTATAATAGGGTTCAAAAAGTCGGCAAACATACTATTAGATTTGCCCCTCGCTTTTTTTGTTGACAAACAGCACAAACACCTTTGAGCGTCACTGATGAGTCTTTTGTAATGTAGACGAAGCGTGCATCTGGCGTATGTACTAAATTTAGTCCTGGTATCTATGATGAGTTTATTTATTCCCAATACCCTCAATAGAGCCATTAAACATCTCTTTTTTGGTCAAGTTCATGTTTTACTTTCTAATTATATTTGGATATAAGAAGAATCATAAAGCACCAACCCATTCGTTTTCAAAACGGTTTAATTTTATTCTGAACTCGTAATTCTTTAGTTGCATATTTGTGTCATTTTATCATGTTTATGGAGACAAAAAATGGTCGCTTAAAAAGACACTAAATTTGGTGAAGGTAGTCCAACTGAAGAGAGCATTCTTCTTTTATGTTTTTGCTGTTTAGGTTTCTAAAGCAGCAATTACATGTAGAACAGTGGTTGCCAGTTAGAGTTTTTTGTTCATATTAAGATTTGAAATATAATGTACGATTCCTTATATACGCACCGGCTTTAGAAACGCAACACTAGATTATTTATGTGTTATTTTTGAATGAATGTGTCACCGTCAAAAGCGAAAACTGCCTGTTACAAACGCCAAAATGATTGTCAGGAAGATCAACAAATTCTGTCTGACATGTTTTAGGATCTGTTTTGCACCTTCTGATTTTGCTTTTGATCAACCCATTAATTTGTTAATTTGTTTTGGCAATTATGCGGTTGGAACTTGAGGGCTTTAAAGGTTTTCCTTCAGTCGATTCTTTGGCAAATGACGTTGCCGAATGCGTATTCAAATTCTGTTGCCGTTTCATTGTCACTACACGTTGATCTGTTCATTGATGGCCAGCAACAAATCTTGTCTTCTTGTATCGTTGTCGGAAGGACAATAAGACAAGTTTCTGAAGTCATAAAGTATGGTTGCAGCACGTTTATGTTTTCATGTTTTCAGTCTTGACAAAATGGAGGCAACATTTTAAAACTGAATTAAGTGAGGCAAAGGATTTAAAGAACTGTTTCACAAAGCAAAAAACCTGAAACAGTCTTTCATTGGTCCAAAATTCGGTATATTCAATAACCACAGGTAAGTCAGATTTAGATTTTTTATTAGGAGAAAGAAGTATTATAAGCATGAAAAGAAGGTATAATAGAATCAAACAAGATTTTGTAAAAAAAAATCAACAAAATGAGTGTTGCGTTTCTAAAGTCGTTCAGTATATATGTATATACATAATATAAGCTTTTTATTACACATGCATATTTGAAGAACACGTCACAAGAAGGTTTAATAAGAAATAAAAATTTTAAAAAAAAAAATCCTCCCACCCGCTCCATTTTTTTCAAAAATTTGGATGAAAATCTACAAATTAATTTTAGTTGGCCTAAACATCAATTAGTCTATACCAATATACCTCAATAGGTGGATTATACGTCAATTGAGGTATAATCCACCAATTGGTTGTTATTCCTGACCTGTTTAATACGTCAGAATGCATGAAAAATAGCCCCACTGGCAAATCGCTATTTTCTGAAGGCATGCACGAAATCACCAGACTTTTGAAGAACAGTCAAAACAAGGATTATTATTTAGGACATATATTCCATAAATTCTGAAGGGTGAAAAAAATCATACTTAAAGACTATTTTTTGTGTTTTATGAAATTACATGTAATGTATGTGATGAATTTCTTCACACAATATGCTGATTCTTGCACAATACATTTCTTGCTTTAGTCACCAATAAAAACTGGCTGCCAAGAAGCTCATTTTACACCATCAATCAATCAATCACCATCTTACATACAATGTATATGAACATGTTTCTTTTTTTCAGATGAGGGTAGCATGAACATTGAACTCACACTGTGACAATGGACAACAACCATACATGTATGACAGACTATGTAATACCAGTGTATAATTATCTTGATAGATGTATTGATGAGCTATACCAAAATTCTTCCAACAGTCAGCCAGTCTTAAAATTCAGAAGAAAGTTTAAAACCACACACATTAAAAGTAGCAATTGCAGTAATTCTGTGAAAGGTCAAAACACAAATAAAGTTTCTGAAGTCAATGGGAAAAAATATTTTTCAACTGAAAATAGAAATTTAGAAGATTCAGAAAATGGTAGTCTCTTGTCACACAATGTTTTGATGGAAAAGAAACATTTTTCAAATGAAAACTTAAAGTATGAAAAGTACTCAGAAAGTGGTAAACTGTTGCCACAGGCTGTGATGACTAACAGCAAAAAGTTTGACCAACGCAAAGATTTCCACAAACAAAATATTCAAAAGAACGTAGACAATTCTTACTTACAGCAGTTTGCTGTAAAAAGAGAGGGCAGAATAGGTACTGTAAATACTCAAAAGCTGAAAGGTGACCCTTCATATTTGGAAATAAGCTCTACTAAGTCCAGGATTGAGCCCAAAAAACTTTTTTCTAGATATGAACAGGAAAGTTTCTGTGCTGCAGCTACAGAGAACATTATACATGTAGATAGCAAGAATCAACAGAAATCTCAAGCAATGGATAGTGAGAATCAACTGAAGTCATATTTTGAACCACATAATTTAATTCAACAAGAACCTACTATACCAATAAAACATTAAACAAGTACCTTTCATACTGTAGGACATTCAACAAAAACCTACTATACCAATAGGATATTCAACAATTACCTGTCATACTGTAGGACATTTAACAAGTACATATCATAATGTAGGACATTCAACAAGAACCTACTATACCATTAAGACATTGAACAAGTACCTGTCATACTGTAGGAGATTCAACAAGAACCTACTATACCAATAGGACATTCAACAAAAACCTACTATACCAATAGGACATTCAACAAGTACCTATCATACTGTAAGACATTCAATAAGGACCTACTATACCATTAGGACATTCAACAAGTACCTGCCATACTGTAGGACATTCAACAAGAACCTACTATACCACTAGGACATTCAACAAGTACCGGTCATACTGTAGGACATTCAACAAGAACCTACTATACCAATAGGATATTCAACAAGTACCTGTCATACTGTAGGACATTCAACAAGTACCTATCATACTGTAAGACATTCAACAAGAACCTACTATACCAATAGGACATTCAACAAGTACCTGCTATACCTATAGGACATTCAACAAACACCTGATATATTTAGATGATATTCAACAAGTACCTTCTATGATATTTGGTCAAGAAATAAGCAATTTATACAAAGTATTAGAAATGAATTGTTTCTGTACCCTTGTTGGCCCATCATTCCTAAACAGTTAGGGCCATAACCCCCAAAAGCCATCCCAACCTTCCTTTTCCGGTATGGAACCTTATGGTACATTTTCAGAAAGATCTATACACTAACACAAGTTAGTGTCTGGAAACTCAAAAAATGCTTATTTGGACCGCTTTTTAGGCCCTTTTAAAATTCTTAAACTGTTGTGGCCATAACCCCCAAAATCAATCCCAACCTTGTTTTTGTGGTTTCATAGAGATCCATTTACTTAAACTAAAATTATTGTCTGGAAACTAAGTGTCTTCGGACGACGCAGACGACGACGACGACGTGATACCACAATACGACTGCAAATTTTTTTTGCGGTCGTATACAAATTATTGTTACATTAGAGACTTAGTCTAGTTTAATAAATCTAGCGTACATTGAAGTGCATTTATGTAACAATAACGCAATGTAACATGGTAGCCGTAGACCTAAATAATATGTTACATTTGTAATTATTCAGATCCCTACCCAACCATTTATTCCGGCAACTACTAGTAGTCTCCAATGTAACAATAATGTTTTTGTAATTTAGATGTAGCCAGTGCAATAAAAATATCTACAATATGTGTTGCCCAGTGCGGGTAGCTGATTATGCAGTATGGGCTTTGCTCATTGTTGAAGGCCATACGGTGACCTATAGTTTTTACTTTCTGTGTCATTTGGTCTCTTGTGGAGAGTTGTCTCATTGGTAATCATACAACATTTTCTTTATTAAATAAGCCCTTAATTAAGCAGCATAACTTATATAGTATTTTCACATCTATTTCTTTCTGATTGGGAATAATTAATATACGTCAATTGAAAGTACATATATATTGACGATCTTGCCCCTGGCTACACAAACACATACTAATGATATACACACAGTCAATGCCTCGGGCAGAAGTTCTGTTCATACTTTGGGACAAAATTCAAGAAATTCATATTTCCTTATATCCTGTATATACTCCCTACCTGCTTAGGAATTTGAATGCATGTTTATGGTCATTACACGTAGATCTTTGATTACTCGCAGTTACTGAAAGCTTGATTGATTGATGGATTGTTTAACGTCCAGTGGCAAATAGTTCATGCATGTTCAGGACAAAATCAAAATAATGATAAATATAACAGGAAGCTAGGTTCTGTAATAGGGGTCGTCGAGGACGAAGGTCTGGAAATTTGGAAATCCCATGCATTGGCAAATGAGGGTTTATTGGATAGGAACATAAATTTAGAATTTCAGTAGACCACCTACGAACCCCTCAAAGAGTTGTTGCAAGTTTCTTAACGTGCAGAGAGCGTGGCATTCTCTCTCCATCATGCATCGGATTTAACGTCCCCATTCTGACCTGATTTGACTGCGTCTGTATACATCCTGCACAGCCAAACGGACGCCCAACTTTGGCACGGTTTTATGTAGGTAGAATGAAGACTAAGTGGGAAGCTAGTTGAAAACCAGCAACTAATTAACAAAAAATCATGTGTGTAAGTTGAGGTGGCAATAAGTCCTTACGTAAAACAAAAATTTACGCCTCGTTCCAGAGAGGGACATGAAAGGCTTCTCTTTTGGTGAATAATTTGTCGTTACAGCTCATTTACTTATAACTAAGTTGAGGTTTATTCTAGCATTTGTTGATAGAAGCGAAATGATCTGAACGAAAGTTCTAGTTATATTTTCTATATAAAGGGGGGATATGATGACATTTAAGTATATCCAATACTCCATTCACTAATAGTTACTAGTGTATACATGATATTTGATAATTAAAGAGTTTTGACGACTTCTCTAGCGTGCATCATGTGCATCTGCAGATAGCGTTGTTTATTAATTTTTTTATACAAAAATTATGTGTAGACACGTGCCTAACGTGCCTAAGGCAGCTACGCCCCTGGAAGAAACAAGGTAACTCAACTGTATGCATTGGACTAGTTTGTATGTTTACTTAGTCCAGACTCCAAGTTAGGGAAATCGTATTACAATTATTTGAATGTAAAAAATGGAAGGGTCGAAATTCCGTGTCTTATTTGACTAGTAAAAAGATGCATACAAATCGCTTATGTCGACCCAAGTAAATAAATCGATCGAGAATTTAGTCAGTGGTTCACTTGAATGTGACATTATGTTTTGATTTGTTCCTGAACTTAAATATTGATATGAATAGATCTTTTCAAAGCTCTGATAGGGGCAATGCAGAATATTTAACCACGGTACTGTGGTATGTTTGCCAAATATCGGTCATTCTCAATTTGTTTTGTCCCTAAAACGCTTTTATTTTGGCAAGTTCAGAAACTATTGAAAGAAAATCTAATTAAACATTTAATATTTAATGGTTTATAATCATTAAATAGTTCAAACTTTCCTAAAATACTTGTCAGGGTCGATATAAGATGGTCCGAGCACAGGCACTAGACGTTCTGTCAATAGTATAAAAATATTGGCAATTGGAAGAAAATAGTGTCCATGCATATATATAATACTAGACGTTCTGTCAATAATATAAAAACATTGGTCCGAGTTAACTTAACATAGACTAGTCTCCAAAATTTCCACGGACCGACTTGTCCAATAATCATCATTAAAGCGTTTGACAGATAATGATTGATTTGCCTTATATTAAACGCTAAGGTTACATTGATGTTGATTTTTTAATATTAATAAATGATTTTTTAATATTAAAAAATCAGCGTATTATTTAATATTAAAAATTCATTTATTAATATTAAGAAATCAGACTGAATATTTAATATTAAAAAATGATTTTTTAATATTAATAAATGAATTTTTAATATTAAATATTCATTTATTAATATTAAAAAATCAGCGTATTATTTAATATTAAAAATTCGATTTATTAATATTAAAAAATGATTTATTAATATTAAAAAATCATTTATTAATATTAATAAATGATTTTTTAATATTAATAAATAGGGAATAAATTCCACAACGGCTTGCCATATAAAATGGCCTTTTTCATTATCATATTGAAAGGATATGATCACACATAATCATAGTTGATATGATTGCTAGAAATGTGTTTTTCTTATGTTTTAACTTACTTCAATTTTGTCACAGTTTTAGCATAATTTTTTATAGCCAACCAAAACGGGTTTCTTGGCCGTAAACATACGATACACGAGTCGACAACAAAATATTTTGAAACATGTTACTTGTGTTATCAAATTTTAAATAATATATTTGCCAAGTTAAGTTTCTAAACCCACCCTATATATGCTTCCAAGGCTTGTCGTTTGTTTATGTAGCAAATTTACCTGACGATATCGGGATATAGGTATTTTGTCGGATCTCAACACGTACTTGTGATTTGTTTAAAACCGGTAAAAATAAAAGAAGAAATGTCGAAATGTTCAGCATGTTCAGAACTTAATTAAATCTGTATTTGGGTAAGATGGTGCAAGCATACGATTTTTATTGTGTCTTAAACTTTGAGAAGCGAATAATCTTTAGCTACTTTTTTTAAATATTGTGTAAAAACGTTAATTATGAGCTATGAAAGTCAAGTGGCTCGAGCATATTTCTGAGGAAGTTTTAAAAAATTGCAAAGAAATATTTTAACAGTAGGTTATATTAGCTTTCATTAGTCTTCACTATCTATAGATTAACGACTTTTGGTTATATTTATAATTCAGAATCATCATTGAAGGTGGAGCACAATTGCACAGTTAATTAATTATATTGATGTGCCATTTGTATGCAAGAGTGACATTCCGTTGTATTATGTGCAAATTCGAAATTGTCTCCCTTTAACAGGTTCATTATTTTATAATTAAGTTTACGTTTCTGATATAATTACAAAATGTATCAATTCAATTTATTTCCGTTTTTGTTATTGGTGTATCAGAAACATTGATGTACGGATATAATTTCATAAATTTGAAACGTTTAAAATGATTACATACCAATATAAAGAACCGTTCATCATTTTAAAAAAGACTATGAATGAAAATCGAATTATATATCTCTCCTTGATGATAGATTGATTGGGAAATGAACCAAAGTTAACTAGTGGTAATAGGGACTAGCAAGCAATTTTTTTTTATTGTATCTTATTTAAAATTAAAACTATTTTTCACTATAAACAAATGTTACTTTATACAAATATAAGGACTTTGTTAGCTAAATCTACAAATTTTATTAGATATTATGAATTTTTATTACAATAGATTAATATGCTAGTTTATGTGTTACATATTTGTTTTTCGTTCCTTGTTTTTTTTTTTAAAATAAGGCCGTTAGTTTTCTCGTTTGAATTGTTTTACATTGTCATATCGGGGTCTTTTATAGATGACTATGCGGTATGGATTTCGCTCATTGGTGAATGCCGTACGGTGACCTATAGTTGTTAATGTCTGTGTCATTTTTGGTCTCTTGTGGACATTTGTCCCATTGGCAATCATACCACATCTTCTTTTTTATAATTAAGCTGAATTTAAATCAAGGGGAACTGTCTTTAAAGTCTTTATTTTGTTTTGCCCATTTAGATCATGATTGTGAACGTTTTAGTAGATAATGCTTTTAAAAGAAAAAAGCTTCTGCACTTTCCAATGTTTATATCTAATCAACTTTGTTGTATGCAATGATTTACTTGAAGCAAGTTGGCAAACGAGTCCCTTACCAAACCTTCAGTTTCGACTTTCTATCTAAACTAAAAGGAAAAGGACCGACTCTAAATTTACTGACACTATGATTTACTCTATGTTTTACAGAAATAGCAACTAATGGATTCAACACGTCACAAAACACAAGTAAGTTATACATATTTCACAAAATAATTCCTTGGCTTAACAAAACAACATTTTTATTGTTAAAAGCTGTGTTTTTAAAAAAAAATACCCACCAATGATACCAAACATTCATTTTGGCATGACACGCACATTACATCTATATTAGACTCAAATGGCAAAGCATGGTCATATGATCTGTATTTTAATCAGATGAGATCATATATTGCGCTTTTCTTGATAGGGGTGACTAAAAAAATAACCCAAAATTTATATTACTTGTTTGTTTTTTTTCCGCCTGTGTAGGACTTCCTATTTGTTATGTCATGACACAGGTTTACATGTATATGAACTTTTAGGTTGCCGCGACGTACACCACTAAAATAACACGAAGTTCAACATTACACCTGAAAGTAAAATAAATTTGTCTTACTTTCAGAATCGTGTAAACAAGGTTGTAAATTTGGTAACTGCAATGCTGGTAAATGTTCGTGTATGATATTTTTCAAAGGAAACACTTGTAATCAACGTAAGTACTTGAATATTTATTGCATTGTTCAAATGGAACCAGTTAATATCTTAAACGTAATAAATGAAAAATTTATATATATATTATGAGAACAGAAATGAAATATCCTTAACTTTCCAATGTGAGAAACATATCAATGACATTTTATGAAAGAGAACATCTATCAAGAATTAATAATATGCCGTTAAATTATTCGTTAAAATTGTCATTTCGAGCCCTTTATAGCTAACAATGCAGAGCACTACTGAAATATGTAAACTATGTTTATATAAAGACTGGTAATGGTAAGTAAAATATGCATATGTTAGGTCGAAAATAGTGTTATATATTTGTTACAGCTAAACAGTGGTTCATAGTAGCAGCGGCTGTGCTTGGGACAATTGCTTTCATGATGACCGTTTGCTGTATTGGACGTTTTTGTTGCGGGTATACGTAAGTTTGCCATTAAACACGGATAAGCAGATACATATACCGTTGAATTAATATTCAGATACAGGCAAAAACACCATACGTAAGCAAAAACTGTATTTGACTAGCTTTTACAATTTCCTTATGCAAACTGTAACATTGAAGCAGTAAATCAATTATATTAGACCAGTAGTTAGTCCTGTACCTAAATTATTAAGATACATGTTCTAGATATATGTTCATATGGAAATTATATTGAAGAGCAACAGAGGTCTCTGAGCATAAGATATAAATTAATCAACCTATGTTTCACTCTGTTGACTTTACAAAAATACAAATAAACAGTGTGTTGGGACCTTTTGAAGGCATTACTTTGACCTATAACGGTTTACTTTTACAAATGGTGACTTGGATGGAATGATGCATTCACATCATAAATGTGGTTCGTCTGTCGCGCTTTTCTGGATTAGCTTGAATAAGAACGCATACACACACAAAAAAAAGCTATTCTCAAACTGCCTGCATCAACGATAGTCAAACCCAGTGCTGAAAATGGCAAATATGAAATAGCACGAATTTTTTTCCTTAATATTTGCAAACATTACAAAAAATATGCCCATGCCAATTTCAATTTCGAGTATCTCGTATAAAAAAATTGATATGTTATTTTTCCACATAAATATCATTAGCAACAAAGCAACTAACAACCTGAGATAAAATGACGTAGATGTTTTCACCGTATGGATTAAGAAAAAACCAATAACACGCATACCGCAAAGCAAACTATATAATAACGGACATTACAACATGTAAAACAATACAGTCTAGAACACTCACGGATTCATTTATGATGCTATTTTATGTGTCTTAATCCTGATTAGGACATTTTTTATGAGTACATTACGAAAACCCATGAATTACAGGCTCCTCTTTTAAGTTTTGGACAGAAACTAACAGAAAGTAAGAACAAACTACTTAATCAGGGGTTGGTCACTTTCAAATATGTTTCTTTGACTGTTGAAGGTATGGTAAAAAAGTTGCAGCGATAGAGATAGAAACCAGTGGAAATAAACGTATATAGACATATTTCAAGAAGCTATTATTTAAATAAATATAAAATTGTTTGAGGCTACTGTTGTTTTTATGCAAAATACAAGAGAAATCAAGAGGTCGCAGAATAATTTTAATCGTAATAATCAAAGGCAGTTTAACATTCCTGTAGCTTATTTATATGTTTAAGCGTGCTTAAGTTATATTATCAACATAACCATTCCATTTAGCATCATTGCTATATTTAACCCCTAAATGTTTATGAATATTTGTAATAGGTATATTTTTATCATTGAATATAAAGTTCATTTCGGGGGTTTCAAGATTAGAAAATAACATAATTTCTGTTTTATCTGCATTAAAAGACATTAACCATTTTTTGGACCATTCGTTCAGCTTTTCCAGATCATGGTTTATCACAGTTTCTATCTGAAAAGCATCACGATCTGCACAGCTGAACGATGTGTCATCTGCGAAGAGTCTGCACAGAGAAATAAGTCTTTCTGCAATATAATTAATATATATTATAAAAAAGTAATGGTCCAAGGACCGACCCTTGAGGCACTCCAGCTGAAATACTGTAAAGTTGGGAAATGATAACATTATATAGACATTCTGTTTTTTTTTGTTTTTAAATTGAATTATATTGTTACTATTTCACAGGACGTTTATTTTTGTAATGTATTTTAAATATCGTATTTGCTAAAAAACACAAAAAAAACAACATCAAGTTTTCAGGGGATGTAATATTTTGACACTAGATTTCCAAATCTTTATGTGAGAATGTGGTGGTGATCTTATTTTTCACAAATTGATCTTTTCACACCTAAGTTACAGACAACAAAAACGCAAGTTAATTTCTTCCTGTTCTGCTTAAAACAAGTCTAGGACCTCATACTAATATATGTGACAGATTTCTATGAATATGTTTCATTGTCGTAAATATTCGACTCATTGCATTTATATTAGGAAGACTTGTCATCTGCTTTGTATGAGACGTGAACATCGAAACACTACACTTAAAGTTGTAATATATTTTCTACGATAAATAGCGAGAACCTTAATACAAGATATGCTAGGGTACATGTAAATGAGCACGAAACATAACAACATAACAACAAAATAATCTAAAGAAAACTAGAAGATAACGTTTATGCCTTCACAAATAGACAGTTGTCTAACTAGTCTGACTTTAGGAATAGCTTTTATGATAAATCATCATATTTGACATTAAAAACAAAACCTCTTGTTGAAAGCCTTTGCAATACATATAATGTTTCAAAATTCCTATGACTGTTGTTTCCAATATAGAGCAAAATTGGTCAAAACATCATTTCGATGTTGAATTTGATAAAATGAAAATCTAATGTTGACTTTGCAATTACCAATGTTATATTCTGAAATTGCACATTGTAATATGACTGATAAATGTTCTATTCTGAAATTTCGTATTAAAAGTAACAGCAAAAATAAAATGAATTTCTCAATTTTTGGGTCATTTATCAAAGGTACCAGGATTATAATTTAATACGCTAGACGCGCGTTTCGTCTACATAAGATTCATCAGTGACGCTCAGATCAAAATAGTTATAAAGCCAAACAGGTAGAAAGTTGAAGAGCATTAAGGACCCAAAATTCCAAAAAGTTGTGCCAAATACAGCTAAGGTAATCTATTCCTGGAATAAAAAATTGTTATCCTATATTTAGTTTCATATAGAATTCAATATAATGTACACAACTCAATTTCATCGAATCTTATCACAAATGTCATAGATGGATTTCTTGATTTTTCTGCACTTTAAACTACTATTATCTTTGCTCAATCGAAAGATCAACTGCGTCGTCGTATTAAACAGAGCGTTTTCCACAAAAATTGGAATCGTAGATTCCTTGTAAATAAACTCATCATAGATACCAGGACTAAATTTAGTATATACGCCAGACGCGCGTTTCGTCTACAAAAGACTCACCAGTGACGCTCGAATCCAAAAACGTTGAGAAGGCCAAATAAAGTACGAAGTTGAAGAGCATTGAGGACCAAAATTCCTAAAAGTTTTGCCAAATACAGCTAAGGAAGGTAATCTATGCCTGAGGTAGAAAAGCCTTAGTATTTCAAAAAAAAAAAAAAAAAAAGAATCAAAAATTTGTTAACAGTAAATTTATAAATATAACCATACCAATGACAATTCATGTCAGCTCAAAAAGTACTGACTACTGGGCTTGTGATACCCTCGGGGAAATTAATCTCCACCAGCAGTGGCATCGACTCAGTGGTTGTTAATAAACTCATCATAGATACCAGAACTAAATTTAGTATATACGCCAGACGCGCGTTTCGTCTACAAAAGACTCATCAGTGACGCTCGAATCCAAAAAAGTTGAGAAGGCCAAATAAAGTACGTATTTGAAGAGCATTGAGGACCAAAATTCCTAAAAGTTAACTTTCCTACCTATTATATGGTATGCGTACTAAAAGTACAGGAGTGAGCTCCTTTCGCAGAAACTGCTCCAACAGAGTTATGAGACGGAAAGATTAAAAATGGCATTCCATTGTGTCGTTGTTCTCCTCTCATATTTAATGCGTTTCCCTCAGTTTCAGTTTGTTACCCCGATTTTGTTTTTTGTCCATAGTTTATGAGTATACTACTGTTGCCTTAATTCCATAAATTTAATGGACACCATCACGAATTGGTTGATCTATACGATGTGTCTATGTCTAAGCTAGATAATGAAATTTTTCCACGTCTTAGATTATGGTTTAATATATATGTCGTCTGTCTGCTATGTACCGACCTATTCCCGAATATGATTGTTCTATATATAGTGAATTAACATTGCTTGGCGCCGTATGTCGTTATTTTGTATATCCAACATTCATGTATTTATTTTTCATGTTTCTTTTATGGTTTCGGTTGAATAATGTGTTATGTCGTATCATTTGCTGTCCAAAATAATTATAGAATTGCTTAACACTGCCAACATTGTCAATTTCTCGAATATAGCTGTTATACTGAATTCGAATTTGCATTGTTGTGCGGCGTGTCACGGTGTTTTGTACAATAATCTGTTTTTGTAGTCCAAAAAACTATAAAATTGCCTTTCCATAAAACCATTGCCATAACAATTTTTTGCAAGAATATTTCGATAATTGTATAAAGATCGAGATTTAATGTTAATAGAGTATTTATGTATGCGCGCAACTGTTTTTGATATCCTTTGGTGCTTGTCGTTGGTGGACCATGTTCGTTGTTGTTCTGCGGTTTGTCTGTTGTGAATGTTCTTGCGTGTGTTTGAGCTGTATTTCTGTCGCGTAGATTTTAGCGACATTTTCTAACAAAGTCATAAAGCGGGAGGTTTGACATGCCATTAGACCAGGTTCAACCCACCATTTGTTTCTTAAAATATCCGGTACCAAGTTAGGAATATGGCAGATCTTATCAAATAGTCCGTTTCTGTGACTTTCAAATTATTTTTTTGTTACTCCAGATAAGCAAGGTAACAAACAACCTCATTGAAATCAAATCTTTTTCATTGCTCTAGTGTAGTAGCGGTTTTTTTTGTTGTTGTTGCAGGAATGACAAGAAATGCTTATTATATATAATTAAAGCAAAAATTCTAGTATTATTGAGATTTGATGTAACAAAATTTGAGTGTATTTGTAATTTTAATTGAACAATGTTTTAACGCGCGTCTGGCGTATCAAATTAAAATCCTGGTACCTTTGATAACTATTAACAGGGTTTACTTGTTTATTCCTTTACAATCATTATAAAATCCTTTGATATTTTTTTTAATAATGAAGTTCTTATCTAGCTCTCATCTCTTCTTTGATATAAGGGGCTGTTCCCATGTTAATTAATTTATTTATATTTGCTGGTTATTTGCATTATGAATACATATTGTTTTAGTCATAAGGACACCTCGTGATATTTGATACCAGGCAGGGAAGTATGTTTAACAATAGGAAAATTAATACGGGTTGACTGTTAAACAATCTACTATTGTCAGCCAACCAATTTGCCGAAAAAGAGTATGTGTTTAGCACATAGAAAAGATTTTTTTTTTTAGATATTTTGTCGTTTGCTCATGTCTGTCGTAATGGATTTTAGTTAATCAATTAGTTACAAGTTAGGCCGTAGGATTTTCGTTTGAATTGTTTCAGATTTTGTCATGTCGAGGGCCCTTATAACCGTAATGGATACACAATAACTGCTTACATGAACATATTCGAACTCCGGGATATAGCTGTCACATTTGCAGTACTACCTTATATCCTTATTTTTATACATGTTCAAAACTATGTTAAACTTAAATGCAAATAAACAGTTTTAAATTCCATTCAACTGTAGCAAAATTGTAATAACTGATGATATATAGGCATACATATATTACAAATATTGCAGTTTTGATAATTTTGTCTTTTATGTGAGTAAGTCTGTCTTTATACCGAACAATGCACGTCTAAATCTTACGTATTTCGTTCTTTGTTAAATTGATAACTGGTATGAATATATAATCTTCCTAAATCCATTTAAATCAAGGACAGTATACTATATTCACTGATGACGTAATTGTGAATTTGTGTTGAGATCCAATTAAAAGTACGCATTGCAATTCACACAAACCTGTCTTATTGGACTTGACAAGGCAGAGATAAATTTGTATATCCTAAGTTCCGGTTCAAATAATAGATTTGATTGAAGTTCATTAATATCGTGTCTGAAATGCAAAACACTAAAGTTAGACCTCCATTATTTCTGCTTTTGGACCCTAGAGGTCCTAAAACATAAATGATCAGAAAAGGCTCGTTTGTCACTATATGTATAACTTTGACTTGTGTTTTAGTACGTACTACATAGCTGTAATTGTTCACCTTTATATACTGAGGAATTATTAGTCATCTAAATGTTTCCCAAAGATAAAAAAGTAAAATAACAAAATACCGAAATCTATATTCAAAACAGAAAGTCCCTTATCAAAGGCAAAAATTATCAAATCGTATAACGAATGGTTAATAACTGTCATATTCCGAACTTGGTACATGCGTTTTCTTATGTTGAAAATGGTAGATAAAACCTTATTTTATATCCAGCTTAACCAATCATCATTATGACAATCGCATAAAATTTCGTTATACTGACAACGATTGGTGAACAAAACAAACAGACATTGTAGTTTAAAATGTCAAAATTGGGGTACAGCAGTCATTATTGTGGAATGATATTAATCAATATAAACACAAACAAATATGTGAAAAAAGGCACATTAGATAAAACGAAAGACAAGAATGCAAAACTGTTAACTAAACAGTAACAAAATGACGGGATGTTAAAATACCGAGCCATGCCAATGAATATACAAAAAACAGACAAAACAGTAGGAGTAATACTTTGTTTAAAAAGACAATAACATACCGAATCCTAGAAGGTTCTTGGTGTCTGTTAAAAATACAAAAAGACATATTACATCTTTCATCTAGAAGACCAGAGAAGTTTCAGTTGACTCTTCAGAATGAAATAAGTAACATAGAATGATTAACATCTGTGATATCATATCGCTTATACCAACGAATGTCTGCCTACTAAACATAAGAAGTCTCGCCTACGTTTATAATCCTTTGTGACTGACAGGTATTTTGTTATTTGGTCCATTGATTGATTTTGTTTTGTCAGTTTGATGGACTTCACCTTTTTTAACTTAACTTTTGCTCATTGTTGAATGTCGTATAGTTGTTAGTTCTGTGTCATTTGGTTTCTAATGGAGAGTTATTTCATTGGCAATCATACCACATCTTCTTGGTTTTATATCTCCAAGACCAAAGTAGAAATCCAATGTCCTTCCAATTGGGACACTAATAAGGAAAAATTTGAACTAAAAAGAGAACAAACAAATAAAGGCAACAGTAGTACACCGCTGTTCAAAACTCATAAATCCATGGACAAAAGACAAAATCGGGGTAACAAACTAAAACTGAGGGAAATGCATTAAATATAAGAGGAGAACAACGAAACAACATTAAAATGACACACACACACACACACACACACACACACACACACACACACACACACACACACACACACACACACACACACACACACACACACACACACACACACACACACACACACACACACACACACACACACACACACACACACACACACACACACACACACAGAGAGAAACGGACTAAGAATTAGACAAAATCCTATGAGAATAACAAATATTACATCAAAACTAAATACATGAATTTGGGATAGATAAGTACCGTGACACGTCTTATAGTAATGTGAATTCACACTCAAATATAAGAGAAAACAAACGACACAACGGAAACACAACGTTAAAATGTAACACACACCTCAATCCTCAATCTTATGGCCTTATGGCACAACTCTTCTCATTGGTGCATATTACGCCCTATGTGTATCTTCCTCCATGTATTTTCCTCCATGTACTTTAATTTTGTTATTGCTGTTACGATTGAGGTTGCGGATGTTCGGGTAAGTCGAAACGTCCTGTTTTTGAGATAAAGGCCGAAATGATTTCTAACTTCCGTTTATATTCTTCTGTGTTTTCGTGGTCTAGTCTTCCTAGCAGGGTGCATGTGTTGATCTTGCGTATTCCAATTTCCTTTGTAATTTGCTGGTACATTTCTTCTCTATAACTCTCGTAGTTGGGGCACTCTGTGAGGTAGTGCTGTTGTGTTTCCTTAATTCCACAGCTGCATAAGTCGGTGGTGTCTTGCCCTGTGCGTTGTTTATAATAATTAAGGGTTGTGTAGCCAGTTCTAAGTTGTATAAGGATGCTGAAGATTTCTTTGGAAGGAAAGTCAAAGATTGGGATGTTTTTGACGTTTGGTGTTATATCAAAGAGGTCTCTTCCTGTGTCGCTTAGTTCCCATCGTCTTTGCCATTTCTGCATGACACTCTTGTGTGCACCTTGTTTTACGTCTTGAAGGGTAATGATATTGTTTTTTGGCAAGAGTTGTGTTCCTTCTTCTGCTGCTTGCTTTGCCAATAAGTCCGCTTCATCGTTCCCTTGAATATTTGCATGTCCTGGTGTCCATAGGATGCAAATTTCCATCCCTTTAGTTCTTATGTCTTCGATGTGTTCTTTAATGTCTCGAATCACATCAATATAGGATTTGGGTGCCCAATTTAGTGTGAGGAGTCCTACAGCACTTTGACTGTCAGAGAAGATCTTAAGTGTGGTGATGGTGTTGTGTATTCTTTCCAGTATACAAAATTCCAGTACCATTACAATTGCTACAAGCTCTGCTAGTAAGATGGATCCTCTTTGAGCGACAGGTCTGTGTAGTCGTATGGCTGGTCTTGAGTCTTCTGTGTATATGATTGCACCAGCTCCACATGGTCCAGGGTTTCCCATGCATGATCCATCAGTGTATGCAGTTGCTTGGTCATATGCTGTGTTACCTATTAATTCTGTCATGACTGTTATGCATAATTTCTTTTGTTCTGATGTTCTTGATTTCGAGCTGCCGAGTCTGTTCCAGTATGATGGTGTTGTTTTTGTCCTTGATGTTTCTCCAAGTCTATAGGTAAATTCCGGCTCTATTAAATTGATGTTAATGCCAGTTTCTTTTTCCATTTCAAATGATTGACATAGCGCTTTGCCCATTGGTGTTATATGGATGTCATGGCCTATTTCTTTTTGGTAATTTATTAATTGTTGTTTAATAGGTTCTTTTATGGACTTTGATTGGATTTTTGCAATTTCTCTTATAGCAATCTCTTCGATTCTCAGGTCTATTGGTAAAACCCCAGCCTCAATTTCTAAAGCTGCTCTGCCTGATGTTGATGGCATATCTAGGCACAGAGTGAGCGCTTTCCTATGTAGCCTATCCAGTTTTTGGAGGTCTTTTTGTTCAGCAACCTGCCAAGCTGGGCAGCTATATTCCACCACAGATCTTATTAGACAAAAGTACAATTGTAATAGTTTTTTGGTATTCATCTTACTGATTTGTCTTACTTCTCGTAATATGGTCAGATTTCTGCTTGCTCTTTTTTCCAGGGTTTCTAGGTGTTTCCCAAACGTCATCTTCTCGTCCAATATTACTCCGAGTAACTTTGGGTTTGGGTTATAATTTAGCTCTTTTCCATTTAATTGGATTGTTTTATCCTCTTTACTGATTTTCTTTTTGGTGAACATGCATACTTCTGTTTTTTTCAATGCTGATGTTAACTCTCCATTTTCTGGTCCATTCTATTGCTTTTCCGATGTCTTGTGCCATTTCCTCTTTCAGTTCATCTATTTCCTCTGGCTTTCTGGATTGCCACATTGTACCGTCATCTGCAAATTTTGTGTTCTCACCTTTGATGTCATTCAGAAAATCGTTTATATAGTCCCTCTAAAAAAGCTGCAAGTCGGTTTAGGATTGTCCTCTCTGTTATTTTACACATGACACTAGTGAGGCTGATTGGTCTATAAGATGACGGGGAATAGTAGTTGGTCTTTCCTTGTTTGCGAAGGAATTTGACATTGGCAGTTTTCCATTCTGTAGGGAGTTTCCCATTGTTCCATGACAGGTTGATCATAACTCTCATTGCTTCTATGAAATTTGGTCCAGCAAATTTAAATAATTCTGGGAAGTGGTCGTCTGCTCCAGGTGATTTGCCTATTTCAAGTGCAAAGATGGCATCTTCTACTTCATCAGATGTAATTTCATAGTCCAACTTGTGTTTTGTTGTTTGTATTTTATCTTCCATATTGCATATGTTTTCATACTCTTCCATTGTTTCTTTATAGAATGTATCGTCATATTCATCTGTCCTCAGGTGTCCGCCTTTAAAGAAAGTGTCTTGTAAAATAGTACATTTTTCCTCCTCAGAAAAGGCTGGTGCGTTACCTTCAGCAATCAGTGGGAGTATTGTGTTGCAGTCCTTCTTTTTGGTCATCTTTTTATAAGTTGTCCATATTTCTCTTGAATTTCTTGAAGAGTTGAATCTTTCAATGAGCTTAGAGTTCCATTGCCTTTTCTTTCTGGAGCTCGAATCTATCTTCTGCATTTTCAAGAGCTATCTTATGTTGAGTGATGTTTCTTTTTTTGTACTGCTTTTGTCTATAGTTTAGATCCTTTTTTGCCTGACTGACTTCTATGTTCCACCATGGAGGCTTTGTATTTGTTTTTTTCTTAACCTCCCTCTTTTTAATAACCTCTGTCATTGTTCTGTCGATTGTTTCTTTAAGGGATTGGTAAACTTCATCTACGTCATTGCTGGATGAACTGTTGGTAAGCCATTCAGACATGTTTTTTTCGGATTGCTCTTTCCAGTTGTTCCAATCAACCTTGTTCAACTGCCATACCTGCTTTTTTTCCTTTGTTGTTGTTTGTGTTTTACAGACATCTACTTCTAGGAGGACACAGATATGGTCTGATCTGACATCTTCATGTGCTAGTGTTGTACATTCCTTTACTTTGTTGTTTATACCAGGAGTTATCAATACCAAATCTATAACGCTTTTTGTATTTCGTCTTGTTGGTTGTCCATCATTTCTACATAACATACCAGTTTTTGTCATACAGTTTTCAATAATCTCTCCTGCTTTGTTGGATTTATCGTTGTTCCATTCTAGGCTTTTGGCATTTAAGTCTCCCATTACAACTAAATTTGGTTTTCTTGCTGAGGTATAATTTTCTATGTTCTTACTCAGTTTTTTCATTTATTCAATTTCCTCAGGTGGGATATATGGTGTGACTATGTTGAAATTATGATTGCTGTCAGTTTGTATGTTGATTCCAACACTTTCGTAGTCTTTGTCATCCAAAACTGGGGTACTGGTAGCTATGAAATTACTTTTGTGCGTGTTTATACATATGGCTACAGAAACGAACTATAATATAACAATGGCCATATTCCTGACTTGGTACAGGACATTTTAAAAGGAAAAAATGGTGGGTTGAACCTGGTTTTGTGGCATGCCAAACCTCCCTCTTTTATGGCAATGTGACATATAACATTAAAATGACAACACAACATTACAGGACTACAATATAAATAAATAGGAGAACACAATTGACAAAGAAACACACGAATAATAGCTAACAAAAGGCAACAAGTTTTAAATTTTTAATACGCCAGAAGGGCATTTTGTCCACACAAGACTTACTAGTGACTTACTAGTGACAAAAATATGGTTAAAGTAAAAAAAAAACCAAACAAACCCAGAGCGTATCAAGGAAGTCATAAATGGTTAACATTAAATGCAATAAACCTACGATTACATAAAAACCATAATCATGGTAATAACTCAAAACAGATATCCAAGTGATAATCGAAACTCATAATCTGGCAACTCATTCATCTTGAAGGTTGAAAAAAATATAATAAAAACAACCTTATCGTCTTTAATATGTAATAACCATCCATCCAAATGCTGGTACATTTATTACCCACCTTCTTAGTTTGATACCCGTATGACTAATTATTAGATTGTGGTTATATGTACTGTGAAATATTAGGGAACGTTATGTTTAAAATATGTAGTAACAAAGGATTTTAATATAAAAGTTCATCACATATCAGAACAAAAGGTTGATAATTTGTTCTAACATATGTGTCAATTCAAACACAATCAAAGTTATAACATTGAACATATGTGCTATGCTTTATCACTTTTAAATGCGTGTATAGAACAATCAATCAGAATATAATCTTTGACTTTGTATGTTTTATTTTTCCTTAATAACTGTTGGTTAGGAGTTTGATTTTCCACTTATAATAATTCATTCAGCTTTGAAACATACCCAAAATACGTATTGAGCAGAACAGAAAAATGCAATTATATTTACTAGTAATTTTAAGTTCTGTATTTGTTATCGGTAATGCTGTATATACGTGCACCAACGGACAAAAGCAGTGTCAATTGAGCTCGTGGTTACAATGGTCAAACTGTACCTCATCATGTGGTGGTGGTAAATCTGGGAGGTTCAAATCACTGTGCTGTAATACATCTTATACTTCTATTGGAAAATGTGCGACAGACTGTAATATTACAACAAAAGATTACGTTGAAAATAAAGTATGTGGACAAACGTGCGTGAATGGTGTGTTTAGACAGAACAAGTGCCAGTGTCCACAGAGATTTACTGGAAAATGCTGTGAATCTGGTAAGAAAAGTCAAAGTCAATGACTGAATTAACAGATGAAATTATTTCAAACGACAAAAAAATACTTAAAATAACGTGAAATGCATTCATGTATTTTTGGTTTTCATTTAGCCAGTTGATAAGGGATTTTTCGATTCACATTATCCTTGTATTTCAGTATTTTTGTTATTTTACTTATGCATGTTATTACAAAATATTTTTAAAAATAAAGGTAATAAAGAAAATGGTGTCTTCCTCGAATGCCAACATTTTATATCTTACCTATTCCTTGAATGCCAACAAAAATATTTCAATAGATGTTTATATAATAACAATAAGTGTTTTTATAAGTATTTAAATGTTAAAGATAGTTATATATATACTGAACTTATAGAATTGCAACATTTAACTTTCTCATATGGAGTTAGCCAAAGGGTTACAATTATTACGAATTTTAAAGAAATAAAGAAAATTTAAACCTTTTATTACTTTTAATAAAAAAAATATGTTTGGAATGAATATGTTGATTACATAGGAAATATTAAAAATTTGAATGAAATTTAAGTTTACTACAATTATTTCAAACTAAATAAAGATTAGAAGAGATTTGTTTAGTTCCATATCATTTTAAATATTTTTCAAGAAAATTCATGAAATAGGGTAACAAGAATTCCGATGAGTTGCGAACAAGACAAACAACTTAACAATGTTATTTTACGAATCACTTACAATAAAAAAGGGTGAAATTTTATAACCAAAAAAAAAAAATATCATGAACAAACTGAACAAAACAAAATAGTAATCAAACTAGAGATACAAAGTTTCAAGAAATTTAATCAAGTAATAAGGTAGATTATTACAACACACACAACTATAGAAATAGTGAGAAAAAAAACCTTCAAAGTCCAGAGTCGATTGTAGAATTTGTGCAAACTGGGATTCCTAACAATATGCGAATATAAACTTTGTGATGCAACACTATTCAAAGTTTCATTTCCAGAGAATCAATTTTTGTTCAAGAAGAAGCAGCAAATTATGATTTTTAACAACTTAATTAATTAAAACTAGATTAAGCTACCTGTAATTTACCTATCTGTTTAGTTAGTATGATTGTTTTGATAAGCATGTACTTTTGTTGTGTTAACTACTTGCACCTATTCCTTGAACGACAACATAATTTTACAGGTAAATTGTCGGAAGATCAAAGGATGTTGGCATTCAAGGAATAAACCAAAGAAAATCTATGAAAATGAACCGAAAGATCAAGATTTTGATTTTAATTTGATAAAATATAAAGGAAATATGGTGTTACTGGCAATGAGATAAGAGACCCCGACATGAAAATATGAAATACCTCAATATAGAAAACCTACTGTCTTTTTTAACAAAATAGTTTACATTCCTTTTTTTCATGAAATTTGTTGGTATACTTTGTTTTGAGAAACTTTAAAAGCCCTAAAATTGCTCTATGCATATGGAAAATTTCATTATCATATTTGATAGATATGAGCACACGGAATCATAGATGATACAAATGCTAGATAGGAAATTTGTCTATCTAATGTTTAAGCTTATTTTCACTTTGTCACACACACTGTTAGCATCATTTTCGATTACCCACCAAAACGGGTTTCAAGCCCTTAAACATATTACATACGCGTCGACAACAAAATTTTATGAAACATTTTACTTGTGTTATTTAATTTTAAATAAGATATTTGACATTAAATTTAAATTTCTAGAACCAGCCGTTAAATGTTTGCTGGTCTTAAGCTTGGTTTAATCAAGAAGATTTTCATAAAGTAGCAAATGCTTCTTAAAAAAAAAAAAAAAAAAAAGTTTCTGCTTTTTCCAATGTATATTTGTTAACTGTGTTGTTTGTAATGATTTACGTGAAGCAAGTTCCAAATAAGTCATTAACAAAAACTTCGGACTTGTCGATCTAAACTTAATGGAAAGGAACCGACTTCTTCTTTACTGACAATATAATTTATTCTATGTTTTACAGAAATAACAACATTACCTGGGATACATAATGGATCCACAACGCCACACCACAGCAGTACGATAACAGCAAGTAGGTTATATACTAGTGTATCACAAAAATAATTCCTTGCTTTGAAAAAAAATATTTTTGAAAATATTTTTAACTTGATAAAAAAATGTGTGAACGGAAAAAGACTCATCGTTGATATCAATTATTCAATTTGATATGCCACTCGCTTTTCATCTATAAACGATTGAAAAGTGGCGCTCAATCTAAATACTAGAAAAAAAGACAGCGGAAGCTACCAAGGGGGGATATTCAAAATTAGCAAGTCGAAGACGAACTGACAAAAAAAAAATCAAAAATATGTTTGTGTGTTTTTCGCCCATGTAGGGACTTCCTAATCATTATGTCAAGAAACAGGTTTACACGTATATAAACTTCATATTTAATAGATATGAGAACACAGAATCATAGATAATACAAATTCTAGATAGGAAATTACCCACCGAAACGGACTTCAAGCCCTTAAACATATCATATACGCGTCGACAACCAAAAAAGAATGAAACCTTTTCCTTGTGTTATTCAATTTTAAATAATATATTTGACATTAAATTTAAATTTCTAGAACCAGCCATTAAATGTTTCCTAGTCTAAAGCTTGGTTTAATCAAGAAGATTTTAACAAAATCTCTATTTTGTTTTGCCCATTTGGATCTTGATGTCAACATTTAAATAGCAAATGCTTCTTAAAAAAACCAACAAAAAATGCTTCTGCTTTTTTCAATGTTTATTTGTTAACTTTGTTGTTTGTAATGATTTATGTGAAGCAAGTTCCAAATAAGTCCTTAACAAAAACTTCGGACTTGTCGATCTAAACTTAATGGAAAGGAACCGACTTCTTCTTTACTGACAATATAATTTATTCTATGTTTTACAGAAATAACAACATTACCTGGGATACATAATGGATCCACAACGCCACACCACAGCAGTACGATAACAGCAAGTAAGTTATATACTAGTGTATCACAAAAATAATTCCTTGCTTTGAAAAAAAATATTTTTGAAAATATTTTTAACTTGATAAAAAAATGTGTGAACGGAAAAAGACTCATCGTTGATATCAATTATTCAATTTGATATGCCACTCGCTTTTCATCTATAAACGATTGAAAAGTGGCGCTCAATCTAAATACTAGAAAAAAAGACAGCGGAAGCTACCAAGGGGGGATATTCAAAATTAGCAAGTCGAAGACGAACTGACAACAAAAAAATCAAAAATATGTTTGTGTGTTTTTCGCCCATGTAGGGACTTCCTAATCATTATGTCAAGAAACAGGTTTACACGTATATAAACTTCATATTTAATAGATATGAGAACACAGAATCATAGATAATACAAATTCTAAATAGGAAATTACCCACCGAAACGGACTTCAAGCCCTTAAACATATCATATACGCGTCGACAACCAAAAAAGAATGAAACATTTTCCTTGTGTTATTCAATTTTAAATAATATATTTGACATTAAATTTAAATTTCTAGAACCAGCCATTAAATGTTTCCTAGTCTAAAGCTTGGTTTAATCAAGAAGATTTTAACAAAATCTCTATTTTGTTTTGCCCATTTGGATCTTGATGTCAACATTTAAATAGCAAATGCTTCTTAAAAAAACCAACAAAAAATGCTTCTGCTTTTTTCAATGTTTATTTGTTAACTTTGTTGTTTGTAATGATTTATGTGAAGCAAGTTCCAAATAAGTCCTTAACAAAAACTTCGGACTTGTCGATCTAAACGTAATGGAAAAAAACCGACTCCTTCTTTACTGACAATATAATTTATTCTATGTTTTACAGAAATAACAACATTACCTGGAATACATAATGGATTCACCACGCCACACCACAGCAGTACGATTACAGCAAGTAAGTTATATACTAGTGTATCACAAAAATAATTCCTTGCTTTGAAAAAAAATATTTTTGAAAATATTTTTAACTTGATAAAAAAATGTGTGAACGGAAAAAGACTCATCGTTGATATCAATTATTCAATTTGATATGCCACTCGCTTTTCATATAAAAACGATTGAAAAGTGGCGCTCAATCTAAATACTAGAAAATAAGACAGCGGAAGCTACCAAGGGGGATATTCAAAACTAGCAAGTCGAAGACGAACTGACAAAAAAATAATCAAAAATATGTTTGTGTGTTTTTCGCCCATGTAGGGACTTCCTAATCATTATGTCAAGAAACAGGTTTACACGTATATAAACTTCATATTTAATAGATATGAGAACACAGAATCATAGATAATACAAATTCTAGATAGGAAATTACCCACCGAAACGGACTTCAAGCCCTTAAACATATCATATACGCGTCGACAACCAAAAAAGAATGAAACATTTTCCTTGTGTTATTCAATTTTAAATAATGTATTTGACATTAAATTTAAATTTCTAGAACCAGCCATTAAATGTTTCCTAGTCTAAAGCTTGGTTTAATCAAGAAGATTTTAACAAAATCTCTATTTTGTTTTGCCCATTTGGATCTTGATGTCAACATTTAAATAGCAAATGCTTCTTAAAAAAACCAACAAAAAATGCTTCTGCTTTTTTCAATGTTTATTTGTTAACTTTGTTGTTTGTAATGATTTATGTGAAGCAAGTTCCAAATAAGTCCTTAACAAAAACTTCGGACTTGTCGATCTAAACGTAATGGAAAAAAACCGACTCCTTCTTTACTGACAATATAATTTATTCTATGTTTTACAGAAATAACAACATTACCTGGGATACATAATGGATTCACCACGCCACACCACAGCAGTACGATTACAGCAAGTAAGTTATACACTAGTGTATCACAAAAATAATTCCTTGCTTTGAAAAAAAATATTTTTGAAAATATTTTTAACTTGATAAAAAAAAAATGTGTGTACGGAAAAAGACTCATCGTTGATATCAATTATTCAATTTGATATGCTACTCGCGTTTCATCTAAAAAAAAATAATTTGGCGCTCCATCTATATTTTAGTAAAAAAGACAGCGGAAGATACCAAGGGGGGTATTCAAAACTAGCAAGTCGAAGACAAACTGACAAAAAAAAAAATCAAAAATATGTTTGTGTGTTTTTCGCCCGTGTAGGACTTCTTATTCATTATGTCAAGAAACAGGTTTACACGTATATAAACTTCATATTTAATAGATAACCACGCCACACCACAGCAGTACGATAACAGCAAGTAAGTTATATATGAAATTCCTTGGTTTGAAAAAAAATATTTCTGAAAATATGTTTGATTTGACAAAAAAGGTGTGAACGACAAAAGACTCAACATTGATACCAATTTTTCAAATTAGTATGCCACGCGCGTTGTATCTCAATAAGGTTTTAATAGTGGGGCTCAAATCAAATACACAAAAAAAGACAGCGGAAGATACCAAGGATTCAAAACTAGTAAGTCGAAGACAAACTGACCAAAAAAAAAAAAAAAAAATCAAAAATGTGTGTGTTTATTTTCGCTCATGTAGGACTTCCTACTCATTATGTCAGGAAACGCGTATATCAACTTTAAGGTTGCCAGACGAACACCACCGAAATAACCCAAAGTATATTATTTCACCTGAAAGTAACATCGATTTGCCTTACTTTCAGAATCATGTAAACAAGGATGTAAGTTTGGTGACTGCAATGCTGGTAAATGTTCATGTATGACATTGTTCAAGGGAAGCACTTGCAATAAACGTAAGTACTTGAATATTTATTTCATTTTTCAAATGAAACCATTAAATATCTGAACCCTAATTAATTGAAAAATTTATATATTTATGATCATATGTAATTATTACATATGGTTGGTGTATCATTCTCCTGATTTCATTGGATATCACTGTCTCGTTTTAAAATTAATGTTTCTGACGCCTTGTTTATATTTTTAAGTATATTAACGCTATGTTTCTATTTATACGTATATTGACGGTAAATATGTGCAAGAAAATGTGCAAGTAGACTGAAATGAGATCCATTTGAATTCTTATTTTTTTTTAAAAAGAAACAAATCTGTGTTTTTGTTTACAATAAAACAAGTTAATCTAATTCATTATTATAATGTCAATATCATGTTAACAAACGTGCAAACCAATATTTAAAAAAATCACAAAGAACATTGAATTCCATTTTACTTATACATTATTTACATATGTAATATATAAATGAAGGACTCTCACTCAGTCAATACGTTATATATGGACCTGTTAGATTATAGTGACACTCGGACTTCGTCCTCGGTGGATATAATCTGAACAGGTCCATATATAACATATAGAACTCGACCAAAGGTCATAATTGATAAATAAAATATCCTCAACTTTGTTCAATTTACCAACGTGAGACATAAATAAATAACATTTTATTAAAGAGAACACATATCAATAATTAATTTTGGCCGTTAAATTTCTCGTTTGAATTGATTTACATTTGTCATCTCGTGACATTTTAAAGCGGACAATACAGCGCACTACTGCAATTCGTAGATACTATGTTTTTTTTTATAATAACTGGCAATGGTAAGTATAATATGTTCAGCCGAAAGTAGTGTTATTTTTTTGTTACAGCTAAACCGTGGTTCATAGTAGCAGCGGCCGTGCTTGGGACAGTTGCTTTCATGATGACCGTTTGCTGTATTGGCCGTTTTTGTTGCGGGTAGGTTTGCCATTAAACACGGATAAGCGGATACATATACCGTTGAATTAATACTCAGATACAAGCAAAAACAACAAAAGTGAGAAAAAAAAAACCGTTTACGACTGGCTTTTACAATTTCATTAGGCAAACTGTTACATTTACGCAGTTAATCAATTATTATTAGACCAGTAATTAGGCTTATATCAAAATTATCCAGATACATGTTCCAGATTAATATTTATCGGGAAATTTTATTGAAGAGCAACAGGGGCCTCTTAACAAATAAACGAGCTCTTAGCGTGCTTCTCGGTGTGAGACAAGGCTCCATGTTGAAGAACATACTTTGAACTTAAAAGTTGTACTTTTATAAAGTGTGACTTGGGTTAACTACTGTCGCTTACATCGAGTTAATTTATGAACATTTTCTTCCCCAAAATATCCCACAAACTCAAGAAACAATGAAAAACAAAAAAATGTCCACATACAAACGACAACTAATGAATAACAGGCTCCTGTTTTATGTCTTGGACAAACGTTGACAGACTACAGCAGAGATAAACATATTTTCGTGCTTTCATATACCTAATAATTTGCTTAACAACACAAAATAAGAACAGACTACTAAATCAGTGGTAGATCACTTTCTAATATTTTATCTGACTTTTGAAGGTATGGTAAAAAAGTTGAAGCGGACCAGACAGAAACCAGGGTGAATAAACTAATATAGACAGTGTTCAAGAAGCTATTCTAATAAATACATATTTTGTGCGGTTTCTGTTGTTTTTATGCAAACAGGAGACATCAGAGGGTTATTATAATCATTAATAATCAAATGCAGTTTCACATTCCTATGACATTGTTCAATTTTCTACTGTGCGAGGCGATGTAGAACAGAATCTGCTTGCCTTTTGGAGCATTACGTTCAAACCTATTTTTTTGTAAATTACTAAGTAGGTCCAAGTTCTTGTTGGTTTTGATTAAGGGTTATGCATTGTTTTGTGTACTATATAATTGTGTAATGCCTGTTTTATTTTGTAATACCATGACCATGTCTTTTCACATTTCTCTAATGTTGCTTTTAATTTATATTGAAACGTTTAGCTTTGAGCATTCCATGTGAAAAAAGTCCCAAAACGGCCCCGGAAGCAAAACACGTATAACGTTTATAAAGGGTGTCTGCTTTCAAGGAATCTATAAAACAAAGGTTCAACGTGTGAATGTTAAAGCGTCCATGTTAGGGGCGTAATTGATGGCTATGGAATATATGTGTTACGGATGTAAACCAATATCCGTAACTACAATCATGATTACTTTTCTTCGATTAAAACATGAATAAATATCGCAGGTTTTGTACTTAAATGAGTAACACGATAGGCGACAAACCTGCAGCAGGGACTCACATTGGAGTTTAGCACCGCACCATAAGGTCAAACGATGACAAACAGTTGAAACAGAACCAAACCCAAAGATTTGCACAGAACACAAAAACAACAAAGACTGAAAGACATAAAAAATCGATCATGAATTACTCACAGATATCAGTGCAAAACTAGTTCAATCAAGTTACAACTCAACAAAAATTCGAGACAAAATATGTATCGGTACACAACCGACCGTAAAAGGAGTGTACAGCCAGTCAAGTTCGTTAACAACTTACATCATCATCTTTACACATTAAATTTATTAAGTGTAAAGACGTCATTAAAAGTGTAAGATAAACATGATGTGTTTCAATACAACACAGGGACAAGCCTGTTATTATAGTGATGTAATTAAGGCCAGCAGAAATACTAACAACCTGTAGACAAAATTAAATTGTAATCGAACACATTTATGTTCAAGAAATTATACAGCTTTACAAAAAGGGCGAAAAAAGTAAAATATCAATATTACCAGACTCCAAGGTAATTCAAAACGATTATAACTTCGTAAAGTGAAAAGCTCACATCTAACGAACAGAAAACAACTATCATAGAATAGAAAACAACTACCACATTCCTGACCTGGTATAGACATTCCTTCTGTGTAACATTATTGATGCAGATACCATAGGAATGTCCAAATTCGTTAGTTAAAAAAAAAGACAATGCCATGGTAAAAAAACGAAAATCTATCTCATCACATTTTCATTGCATTATTGAAGTGTATCTAAAATATTGACTTTTTTCATACTTGAAGAAAGATCTATATAAACTGCAGTAAACAAATGTGTTCTCAAATTTATCAGAATACCATTATATTTACTTTATTTTTTTAAAGATTATATGATTGTGTTATTGAACCAAGCCGACAGTCGTGGTAAAAGAGAGACGAAAGATACCAGAGGGAAAATCAAATTCATAAATCGAAAATAAATTGACAACGCCATGGCTAAAAAAGGAAAACACAAACAGACAAACAATAGTACACATGACACAACATATACACTAAAGAATAAGCAACACCAGCCCCTGTTGAATTAAGCATTGAAAATTTATCTTTTAGATATACCGAAGTAATGAAATTGATTAAATCGCACATAATGGCAGGGGGTCGGTCAGCCCTAAAAATGATAATTCGTTAAAATGATAAGTAAAGATAAAGTATATAGTTACAGAAAATTGTATTATTTACTGTAAATAAAAGGCTTGGAGTACGGTAAATAATTAATAAATAATTAGATACTTTAATATCATCAAATAAATTTATAAATCAGTTTTAAGTAAAGAACACATACCCTGTATATTATTGCCATTGCTTTTACACTTTACTTTATACGTCTGGATATTGTGGCATGTTTTCATAACTTTCGGTGGTCAAATATGAATTATAAAACATTCTGTGAACGGTACTACTTTAATTTATTGGCAGTTTTAAGTTCTACATTTATAGTTAGTAGTGCGGTATTTAGATGTGGTAACGGGCTGAATCAGTGTCAATTGAGCCAGTGGGGACAGTGGTCAAACTGTACCTCATCATGTGGTGGTGGTACGTCTAGGAGATTTAAATCACTGTGCTGTGATACATCTTATACTTCCTTTGGAAAATGTGCGACAGACTGTAATATTACAACAAAAGATTACGTTGAAAATAAAGTATGTGGACAAACGTGCGTGAATGGCGTGTTTAGACAGAACAAGTGCCAGTGTCCAAACAGCTTCACTGGGAAATGTTGTGAATCTGGTAGGTAATTTAATATTTAATGACTGGGAATTAGAAATAAGATTGCTTTAATTGAATAGATATTTTATATTAAGATTTCATTGCGTCTATATAAAAATAAAAAGATGTGGTATAATTAACAATAAGACAACTCTCCACCATAAACCAAAATGGCTTACAAGTCAAAACTCATACTGTATAGTCACATGAAAGCTCCGACATGACAAATGTTATCCAATTCAAACGAGAAAGATAATGCATTCTATTGAAACAGATATAAATAACATAAATACTGATAAGATATGTTTTTAATAGTAGTTATTTTGATATTTTTCGAATGTTTTTAGTATTATATTTTTTAAACATGAAGTGAAGTATCCTGTTCTCAGTTAATATTTACAAGATTATTTACGCCATTTTTCTATCTAGAAATAGCGACAATTCCTGTGGCAACTAATGGGTTCACAGCATCATCAAGTAAAAATGTGATCACAACAAGTAAGCGATACACTTTTCTTCATTGCTAGAAACATATCTGTCTGTCCATTGTTTAAAGATACAGGTTAATTTCAAAATGACATCAGAATGGTGTTAGCCATTCAAATTGACATATTATGAAGAAGCACACATGTAATCTAATAATAAACATACGAATTATGTTATTTGATACCTTCTTAGTATTTAAAAAAAATGATTTTAGAATTCGAGTGGACAATTAGTCGCTATTACATTGATTAATGGCGTCATTGCATTCTTAATCTATCCTACTTAAATAAATCCTCAGATGGTAAAGGATCATACTAAAATATCAACGGAACATTAAGAAAAATAGGAACAAAACAAGGCAACAACGGTTTACCCATATCATATTCTCGCATTTAGTTTAAGAAAACACACACCAAGGTAACAAACTAAAACATGGAAAAATGTATGAGCTCCAAAATGAGCGAGCCCGAGTGCCTTGATAGGGTTAATAATAAAATTAACTGTACCAATTTTGTTGCACCAGATGCGCAGGTTAAAATATGTGTTTACAATCTCTGAATAACACACTAAATACGTGATGAACTTATCTATAACTTGAGTTTCTACGATTAATTTCAATCTATGCTTTATAAATATCACCAATACTTGGCTAGATATCTGCTTGTGATATTTGTGAAACCCATAACCTCCATATTCTTTTGGACTTTAACCTATTAAGATTCTAGTGCAATTGGACTTCTAGATTACTAAATATAAGCCTGAAATCTACTGCTGATTGACATTTGGAGGCCGACGATAATCACACTCAGATAGTCATTGCCTCTGTGTTGGTATGATAATTACATTATAATTGTATAGACTATTATTTTCTGTATTTTGTCATAACACGTTGATTGTCCTTACATTTAGATGTTTGTGAACAAGGTTGTGAATTTGGAGAATGCAAAAATGGTACATGTTCATGTATGGCATTTTTCAAGGGAAAGGCTTGCCAAAAACGTAAGTAATTAATATATATATAACATTGCTGAGACGGAGTAATTTACAACAGAGTCGGCAAATATATATAAATTTCAAATTAAACAACTGACATCAACACACCTATCCTGTGTGAAATACTTTCTTCTTTTTATCATCACTCGAAATAAACAGTATTCTTAACACGTTACATGTAACCTCCTTATCACTTACTGGCAATGGTGTGTACAATATTTTACTTTATGTCTAATTTATTTTCTAGCTGAACCCTGGTTTCTTGTAATGACATCTGTTCTAGGAACTATCTTGATGACCATGATAACTTGTTGTGTTTGCTGTTTTTGTTTTGGGTATGTTTACCATCAATCATTTGATAGTATACTTGATTAGAGGAAGCATGAAAACAAGCAAGACTTACATGCATATACAGAAAAAAATCTTAATCAAGACCTTACACAATATAGTTTAGCAATTTAACTTACATGAACTCCAACATTTTAAAAGGCAATCAAATATTAAAAAAACCCAGTAATTTGGCTTAAATCAAAGTTAGTGAGGTGCTTTTGACACGTTTTTCGGCTTCTTTTATACACAAAATAACCGAGAGCTTTATAGGACAAAAATAACGACAAAAACAAATCGTTAGAATGCAACAGATGTTTCTTTTAACCGAATCAATCTAAAAATGTCTAAGCCTTAACCAACTTCGCTCGAAGGATATCACGCTCCATTCCTCAAATACAACAGCCAAAGAGACCTATAAAGATTTCAAGTTTCATGTGAAGTTTATCCCTTTTAATATATTTATCTGATATTTGTAGATATGGTAAAAAAGTTGAACCTGGGGAGACAGAAACACGCGTGAAATAATTAATATAGACAATATTAAGAAGTATAGAAATAATAGCTCAATAAATTATTAGTTTGGAATAAAAATTGTGTTGTCTGTTGTAAATTGAGATAATGGGAACAGGGGTTAACGGTCAATGGTCGACGAAGAACAAAATCACAAAACAAAAACAGAAAACAAAACCAAAACCAACATATGAATTTATATTTACTTGTTGTTGCACTATCTTGTGTTCACATAAGAAGTTACTTTTATCTATCGATCAAAACATTTTTCTCAAAAGTTTTATTATGTGTCTGCTTCCAATAATCTATGCATACGACGGGTATTTTCGGTTAGTTGCCTTTAATTCCCAATCTTATTTCTATTTTTAACAATAATAGATCTTTTAGACAATAGAACAATACTATAAAGCACCATCCGCAATACTTGATATGCAATATTATCTCTGACCAATACATGAACTTTATCATGATACATGTTTATATTTTGTTCTGTAATTTGAAGAACGAATATGATAAATGTTATTACAACGTCGGTAACATTAAGTATATCTAAACATTGGAATGAAATTTATATTAATTTTCTGTTTTTATCTGTGAAATTGCTTCCTAGCTGATAAACGATATTTTTTATTTGAACAAGAATTGTTGTTATCCATATAAATCTGCTAGATCATTTACTTAGGTTTTTAAATAAAGACAACAGTATTATACCGCTGTTCAATAGTTATCAACAGATTGAGCGAAAGCAAATCTGAGTTACAAACTAAAACCGAGGTAACAGATCAACTATAAGAGGAAACAACAGAACAATAGAAACACTGAACCCCAATAAAAACAAAAGCCTACATACATAGAAACGGACTATTTGAATGCTTCTGATGAGTTGAGCCTTTTTCAAATGACTTTTTGTTTTGTAGTTCGTTTTTATTTTAAACTGTTAAACCACTGTTCAAGGTTTATGGGAGTGTGGGAGGTCGTAATTCTGGTTCAAATTAAATGTTAAATTTTTGATTTGGATGCTTTTTATTGCTTACTATGCACTATGTGCTTTACTCATTGTTGACGGCTCATACGGTGGCCTAAAACTGTCAATTTTCGTGTCATTTTGTCTTTGTGGAGAGTTCTCGCATTATCAATCATACCACATCTTCTTTTTTTAATTTTTAATATCAACTGCCCTTTTTTAACATAACACAAATTCCATCATGCTTAAAATTATTAAAAACTCCGCGGAAAATCCAAAACATGAAGTCCCTAAGCAAATGGCAAAATCAGACACCCAAACACATTCACATGAATGAATAACAACTGTAATATTTCTGACTTGGTAATTGATTCTCACAAATCAGTAATCCCTTAACTCATGATTTGGGTTTTGCTCGGTGTTGACGGACGTACGATGACTTCCAATCACTTACATCTCCGTCTTTTAGTCTCTAGTAGATGGTTGTCGCATTCAAAAATATACCAAATCTTCTTATTTATTCATGTGTATTTCTTTCTAATAGGTAAAAATTTAAGTATACCCTATATTCACACTGTAGATTAAAAAATAGATATAAAACAAAGACACGTGACATGATTGTCAGCCATCGACCAAAGACTAAAGAAAAAATATATAGAAAATTTAGTACATTTGCCAATGAGTCATTTATCCACCAGAAAACACTTGACCAAGACTAAAGAGAAGAACAATTTAAACCGCTGTGCATATTTAATTTAACAGTAGTTTCAGGCGAGGCATCCTAATGATTGCAAGTTGAATACGTGTTTTTATCAAAGATTTAGGGATGCAATTGGGAATTTGTTAACCGTTACAGACAATCTTAGGCACATCTAGATGACAACTGATCCTACCTCGACACTGACACGGATGGTCGACTTCAAACTTAAACCTATTATACACCTAATTCTGTCATATTGCGTTGAAAATGTCAGTCGGTGACCTTCTGCTGTTGTTTTTTCTATGGTCAGGTTGTTGTCTCTTTGACACATTCCCCATTTTCATTCTCAATTTCATTGCCGTTGAGAAATCAATCCTGCATTAGTTTTATGAAGTCATATATTGGTTGACTGATACGATGTGTAGATGTGTAAACTCCCCAATAACGTATTTTCTTGGTCTTAGGATGTTAGATATAATTCTAATTATATGATATGTAATTCTCGATTCTGACATTTTGATTGGATCTGAATTTGTATAGCGGGTGACACATGCATATTGGAAGTCCCTTCGGGTGACACATGTATATTGGAAGTCGCTTACTTTGTTATTGCCCCCAGTCTCACTCATTTTATATTCTATCAGGTTTTGTTTGTAAACTTGATTTTATTTATTCTCAAAGAATTTACGAGATGATTTAATTTAAACTTTTGTCGTCTTAATGTGTCGTTTCCTCCTTAAACCTGTCTTGATAATAATAATCATAACAAAACATGTGATATGATTGCCAATAAGACAACTTTTTACAAGAGACCAAATGACACAGAAATTAAATAGGTCACCGCACGGTCTTCAACAATGATCAAAGCCAATACGCATTTTCAGCTAAAACAGACCCCATAATCACAAATATACAACCATCTAAACGAGAAAATCAACGGCCTAACTGTTGTACATAAATATATCCGTAAAAAAATCCATTATATTACAACGATGTATGAACAAAATAAACCGACATAATAGGTAAAAATGTCAATATAAGGGGTACAGCAGTCAACACTGTGTTATTATCTAAACCACTGTAACAACAAACAAACATTAACAATTGCAAAAAACAAAAAAGACGGGATGTACAGGGCAACGTCAATTGTGAAAAAGAAACACAAAAGGCATATAGACAAAGCAATTTGGCAAATATGAAAGACAAGAATGCAGAAATTCTAATAGAACAGAAACACAAAAAACGGGATGCATGCATACAGAGTCACTTCAAATGGATACCACCAAAAAAAAAATAAAAAAGTAATATTCATGAAGACAAAAAATAATAATACTATAACACGTTATGTTAAAAGATGATATACAACGTCAATACCCAGAAACTATGCGTCACAAGACCATCTTGTATTATTTGTGAAGTTTATACCGAATATTTATCAACAAGGTACCTTCCGATAGATTTTTTTTTTAGAAAAGGGACAATACGTTCTTTGATACATCTTCAAGTATCTGAACGTGAAACTAAATTACCTGGCTTCTTTGATCTTCTTGTTTTTGACAAGTGTATGAACTCCGATATATATGAAAATAAGAAGAGGCAGCACGGAAAGGCGCACAGAAGGAACGTAAATATAACAAGTTACTTTTGATTATGGACTTTCCGATCGGATTCTCATCTGAGTTCATTATATTTTTTATTTTCCTTTTTTTCAAAGAAATGTTAAAATGACAGAAAGTTACTAACGACTTAATCAACTCTTCACAAAGTTCCTATAGCCTGCTGTACTCGTTGTCAGCTTTTCAAGTAAGGAAATGAAAACGTCATCTAGAATAATTTGTGTGTATTTCAATTCATTTTTGTTGAAGCTATTTAACAGGACGTTTTCGTGAGAATGAAGTTAAAAAAGCGTTCTTACTAAAACTGGACACACATTTAAAAGATCCAGTTTTCAGTGTTTGCAGGGGACGTAATATTTTTAAGCATGTACAAGCGAAAAAACCCTAAAGATTCTACATAGTTTAATAACTGTAAAGTAATATATGATGAGTTTTGTTTTTAATATATTGATGAAAAAGTTGCTGTTTGTATTGATCTCTTTCAACGTTAAATTGAGATTCTTTGGAATAAGTTTTTTTTATAAAGGATAAAAGTCTGCTATCAAATTTGCTGAATTGGTGTTTACAGGAACACAAACAAAAACCTACAACCTATCGATAAACGTAAGTCAAACCAAACACAATTATCAAGAGGATTTGTTCATCTGATTATATCTCTATTCCACTTTGTATATAAAGCATACTTTCGATTTTCGATTTTAATTTAAAATTTAAAAGAAAGCTTTATAATAATTGCAGCAAATACAAGTCCAATAATAATAATAATAATAGAACTATATCATTAACGTTTGATGCGATGTTGTGACAATGTAATTAAACGAAGTCGATAACGTGGTACAGTTTTTTTTTTTAATAAATCGGGGCAACAGTAGTTTACCGCTGTTTAAAAGTCATAAGTTAATTAAAAAAAGAAACAAAATCCAGGTTACAAACTAAAATCAAAAGAAACACATAAAAAAAATGAACAACCAAAAACACCAAACTACATCAAACACAAACGCATACATACAATTACATAGAAACAGACCATTTGATAACAACTGCCAAATTCATGTTTGGTACAGTACATTTTAAGAAAAAAATGTTGAATTTAATGTGGTTTTATGGCTAGCCAAACGTCCCATTCATAAATCAATGTTCAACAATACCGCTAAATCGAAAACGTTACGTGACAGGACGTTCATACAAATGCAAGAACATTGTAAATTATATTCATAATATACCGTAAAATAATAATATATAATAACGTGTATAGTCTTGCCCTTTACGTTGTAATATCTGCGGATTAAAAGACAACAATCGGTGAACATAAAAGTGGATTTACGTTTTATCTCTCTTATATGATTTGATGACTGTCAGAGGTTTTGCACTCAAAGGGATTATATATTTTAGACAGTTTAGATAACAATATATAGTTACAGAAAATTTTAATACTTATAGACAATAACTATATTGTTATATATGTTCCAATTATTTATACGATCAAATATATCCAAGTGAAATGTATTTCATGGCAGTCATACAAAAGTTATAAAGTTAAGAACATTAAAACCGCATATCCTTGCTTTTAGTTTTTGCACGTACGCATATAAGTATAAGTATAAGTCAAGTATTTTGTGGTATATTTAAAATACGATTGGCGATCAAACATGAATCTTGAAATATCTTATAAGCAGTTTAATATTATATCACTGGTAGTTTTAAGTTCTACATTTATAGTTTGTAGTGCTGTGTTTTCATGTCAGAACGGGAAGAACCAATGTCTAATGAGCGGATGGGGACAATGGTCGAACTGTAGCTCATCCTGTGGTGGCGGTACTGCTAGGAGATTCAAACAACTGTGCTGTAATAAAACTATATAAAATAACCCGGCCGTAGGATTTTCGTTTGAATTGTTTCAGATTTTGTCATGTCGGGGACTCTTATAACTGTTATGGGTGCACAATAATTGGTAATATGCACATATTCGAACTCTGGTGGATAGTTGTCAAATTTGCAATACTACCATTTATTCTTATTTTTATACATGCTCAAAACTATGTAAAACTTAAATGCAAATAAACAGTTTTGAATTCCATTCATTTGTAGCAAAATTGTAATAACTGATGATATATGAGCATACATATATTACAAATATTACAGTTTTAATAATGTTGTCTTTTATTTGAGTAAGCCGGTCTTTATGCTGAACAATGCACGTCTAAATCTTACGTGTTTTGTTCTTTGTAAAATTGATAACTGGAATGAATGTATAATCTTTCTAAATCAAAGGACAGTATACCATATTCACTGATGATGTAAATGTGAATTTGTGTTGAGATCCAATTAAAAGTACGCATTGCAATTCACACGAACCTGTTTGACTGGACAAGGCAGAGATAAATTTGTATATCCTAAGTTCCGGTAGATGTCATTGAAGTACATTAATATCGTGTCTGAAATGCAAAATACTAAAGTGAACCAACCGACCTCTTTTTTTCTTCTTTTGGCCACCACAGGTCCTAAAACATTGATGAGCAGAGTGAGGTCGGTTGTCACTATAAGTATAACTTTGTCTTTTGTGTTAGAAATAGCTGTAATTGTTCTCCTTCTACACTGAGGCTTATTAGTCATCTAAATGTTTCTCAAAGAAAAGAAAAAGTAAAATAACTAAATACCGAACTCAAAATTCAAAACGGAAGGACCTCATCAAAGGCAAAACAAGATCAAACCATGTAACGAATGAATAATAACTGTCATATTCCGGACTTGGTACAGGCTTTTTCTTCTGTTGAAAATATTAGATAAAACATGTCTTTCTAGCTAGCTTAACCTCCCATTAGTATGACAGTCGCATTAAATTTCATAATACTGACAACAATGTTGAACAAAACAAACAAATATTATAGTTAAAAATGTAAAAAATAGGGGTACATATTCACAATCACTATAAACACAAAAACAAAATATGTAAGAAAAAGTCATATAGACAAAGCACGTTAGATAAAACGAAAGCCAAGAATGCAAAACATTTTACCATAGCACAATACCACAATGACGGGATGTTTTAGTATAGAGCTACGTCCAATGAATATAAGGATTTAATAATAAATCTAATAAGCCTAAGATTACATAAAAACCCTTATTATGATAACACAAATCCGATATCCATGTGACAATAAGAACTCAAATTCTGACAACTGCATTCATCACGAAACAAACCAATCGACTTTAATATGTAATAAACATCCCTCCAAATACTGGTATACTTATTACCCACCTTCTTAGTTTGATACCCGTATGACTTTAATCATTAGATTGTGGTTACATGTACTGTGAAATATTAGCAAACACTGTGTTTAAAACATATATTTACAAAGGATTTTAATATCTAAGTTCATCATTTATAAAAACACGTTTTGAACGCATGAAATCATTAAACGTGTTGTTTTTTTAATATCAAAACAAAAGGTTGATCATTTGTTCTAATATATCTGTCATTTCGAACACAATAAAATTAATAACATTGAACATGTATGCTCAGTTTTATCCCTTTTAAATGCATGTATAGAATAATCAATCATATTATTATCTTTGACATTGTATAGTTTTACCTTTCCTTTTAAACTGTCGGTTATGAGTTTGATTTTCCACTTATGTTAAATCATACTGTGTTGAGACATACCCAAAATACGTATTGCGCAGAACAGAAAAATGCAAATATATTTACTAGTAATTTTAAGTTGTGTTTTTGTTATCGGCAATGCTGTATACACATGCACCAATGGACAAAAACAGTGTCATTTGAGCTCGTGGTTACAATGGTCAAACTGTACCTCATCATGTGGTGGTGGTACTTCTAGGAGATTTAAATCACTGTGCTGTAATACAACTTATACTTCCATTAGAAAATGTGCGACAGACTGTAATATTACAACAAAAGATTTCATTGAAGATAAAGTATGTGGACAAACGTGCGTGAATGGTGTGTTTAGACAGACCAAGTGTCAGTGTCCACAGAGATTTACTGGAAAATGTTGTGAATCTGGTAAGAAAAGTCAAAGTCATTTACTGACTTAACAGATGAAATTATTTCAAACGACAAAAAAATACTTAAAATAACGTGAAGTGCATTCATGTATTTTTGGTTTTCATTTAGCCAGTTGATAAGGGATTTTTCGATTCAAATTATCCTTGGATTTCGGTATTTTTGTTATTTTACTTATGCATGTTATTACAAAATATTTTTATAAATAAAGGTAATAAAGAAAATCTATGAAATTGAACCGAAAGATCAAGATTTTGATTTTAATTTGATAAAATATAAAGGAAATATGGTATTATTGGCAATGAAGATAAGAGGCCCCGACATGAAAATATGAAATACCTAAATTTAGAAAACCTACTGTCTTTTTTTAACAAAATAGTTTACAGTCCATTTTTTCTTGAGATATGTTGGTATATTTTGTTTTGATAAACTTTAAAAGCCCTAAAATTGCCCTATGCATATGGAAAATTTCATTATCATATTTGATAGATATGACCACACGGAATCATAGATGATACAAATGCTAGATAGTAAATTTGTCTATCTTATGTTTAAGCTTATTTTCACTATGTCACACACACTGTTAGCATCATTTTCGATTACCCACCAAAACGGGTTTCAAGCCCTTAAACATTTTACATACGCGTCGACAACAAAATTTTATGAAACAATTTACTTGAAATATTAGATTTTAAATAATATATTTGACATTAAATTTAAATTTCTAGAACCAGCCGTTAAATGTTTCCTTGTCTAAAGCTTGGCTTAATCAAGAAGATTTTAACAAAATCGCTATTTTGTTTTGCCCATTTGGATCTTGATTGTCAACATTTAGGTGGAAAATGCTTATTAAAAAAAAACCAAAAGACTTCTGCTTTTTCCAATGTTAATTTGCTAACTTTGTTGTTTCAATGATTTACGTGAAGCAAGTTTCAAAATAAGTCCTTAATAAACACTTCGGACTTGTCGATCTAAACTTAATGGGAAAGGACCGACTCCTAATTTTCTGACAAGATAATTCACTTTATGTTTTACAGAAATAACAACATTACCTGGGATACATAATGGATTAACCACGCCACACCACAGCAGTACGATAACAGCAAGTAAGTTATATATGAAATTCCTTGGTTTGAAAAAAAATATTTCTGAAAATATGTTTGATTTGACAAAAAAGGTGCGAACGACAAAAGACTCAACATTGATACCAATTTTTCAAATTAGTATGCCACGCGCGTTGTATCTCAATAAAGTTTTAATAGTGGGGCTCAAATCAAATACACAAAAAGCAGCGGAAGATACCAAGGATTCAAAACTAGTAAGTCGAAGACAAACTGACCAAAAAAAAAAAATCAAAAATGTGTGTGTTTTTTTTTCGCTCATGTAGGACTTCCTACTCATTATGTCAGGAAACGCGTATATCAACTTTAAGGTTGCCAGACGAACACCATCGAAATAACCCAAAGTATATTATTTCACCTGAAAGTAACATCGATTTGCCTTACTTTCAGAATCATGTAAACAAGGATGTAAGTTTGGTGACTGCAATGCTGGTAAATGTTCATGTATGACATTGTTCAAGGGAAGCACTTGCAATAAACGTAAGTACTTGAATATTTATTTCATTTTTCAAATGAAACCATTAAATATCTGAACCCTAATTAACTGAAAAATTTATATATTTATGATCATATGTATATATTACATATGGTTGGTATATCATTCTCCTGATTTCATTGGATATCACTGTCTCGTTTTAAAATTAATGTTTCTGACGCCTTGTTTATATTTTTAGGTATATTAACGCTATGTTTCTATTTATACGTATATTGACGGTAAATATGTGCAAGTAGACTGAAATGAGATCCATATGAATTCTTATTTTGTTTTAAAAAGAAACAAATCTGTGTTTTTGTTTACAATAAAACAAGTTAATCTGATTCATTATTATACTGTCAATATCATGTTAACAAACGTGCAAACCAATATTTAAAAAAACCACAAAGAACATTGAATTCCATTTTACTTATACATTATTTACATATGTAATATATAAATGAAGGACTCTCACTCAGTCAATACGTTATATATGGACCTGTTAGATTATAGTGACACTCGGACTTCGTCCTCGGTGGATATAATCTGAACAGGTCCATATATAACATATAGACCTCGACCAAAGGTCATAATTGATAAATACATGACAACGGAAATAAAATATCCTCAACTTTGTTCAATTTACCAACGTGAGACATAAATAAATAACATTTTATTAAAGAGAACACATATCAATAATTAATTTTGGCCGTTAAATTTCTCGTTTGAATTGATTTACATTTGTCATCTCATGGCATTTTAAAGCGGACAATACAGCGCATTACTGCAATTCGTAGATACTATGTTTTTTTTTTATAATAACTGGCAATGGTAAGTATAATATGTTCAGCCGAAAGTAGTGTTATTTTTTTGTTACAGCTAAACCGTGGTTCATAGTATCAGCGGCCGTGCTTGGGACAATTGCTTTCATGATGACCGTTTGCTGTATTGGCCGTTTTTGTTGCGGGTAGGTTTGCCATTAAACACGGATAAGCGGATACATATACCGTTGAATTAATACTCAGATACAAGCAAAAACAACCAAAGTGAGAAAAAAACCCGTTTGCAAACTGTTACATTTACACAGTTAATCAATTATTATTAGACCAGTAATTAGGCTTATATCAAAATTATCCAGATACATGTTCCAGATTAATATTTATCGGGAAATTTTATTGAAGAGCAACAGGGGCCTCTGAACAAATAAACGAGCTCATAGCGTGCTTCTCGGTGTGAGACAAGGCTCCATGTTGAAGAACATACTTTGAACTTAAATGTTGTACTTTTATAAAGTGTGACTTGGGTTAACTACTGTCGCTTACATCGAGTTAATTTATGAACATTTTCTTCCCCAAACTATCCCACAAACTCAAGAAACAATGAAAAACAAAAAAATGTCCACATACAAACGACAACTAATGAATAACATGCTCCTGTTTTATGTCTTGGACAAACGTTGACAGACTACAGCAGAGATAAACATATTTTCGTGCTTCCATATACCTAATAATTTGCTTAACAACACAAAATAAGAACAGACTACTAAATCAGTGGTAGATCACTTTCTAATATTTTATCTGACTTTTGAAGGTATGGTAAAAAAGTTGAAGCGGACCAGACAGAAACCAGGGTGAATAAACTAATATAGACAGTGTTCAAGAAGCTATTCTAATAAATACATATTTTGTGCGGTTTCTGTTGTTTTTATGCAAACAGGAGACATCAGAGGGTTATTATAATCATAATAATCAAATGCAGTTTCACATTCCTATGACATTGTTCAATTTTCTACTGTGCGAGGCGATGTAGAACAGAATCTGCTTGCCTTTTAGAGCATTACGTTCAAACCTATTTTTTGTAAATTACTAAGTAGGTTCAAGTTCTTGTTGGTTTTGATTAAGGGTTATGCATTGTTTTGTGTACTATATAATTGTGTAATGCCTGTTTTATTTTGTAATACCATGACCATGTCTTTTCACATTTCTCTAATGTTGCTTTTAATTTATACTGAAACGTTTAGCTTTGAGCATTCCATGTGAAAAAAGTCCCAAAACGGCCCCGGAAGCACAACACGTATAACGTTTATAAAGGGTGTCTGCTTTCAAGGAATCTATAAAACAAAGGTTCAACGTGTGAATGTTAAAGCGTCCATGTTAGGGGTGTAATTGATGGCTATGGAATATATGTGTTACGGATGTAACCAATATCCGTAACTACAATCATAATTACTTTTCTTCGATTAAAACATGAATAAATATCGCAGGTTTTGTACTTGCATGAGTAACACGATAGGCGACAAACCTGAAGCAGGGACTCACATTAGAGTTTAGCACCGCACCATAAGGTCAAACGATGACAAACAGTTGAAACAGAACCAAACCCAAAGATTTGCACAGAACACAAAAACAACAAAGACTGAAAGACATAAAAAATAGATCATGAATTACTCACAGATATCAGTGCAAAACTAGTTCAATCAAGTTACAACTCAACAAAAATTCTAGACAAAATATGTATCGGTACACAACCGACCGCAAAAAGGGTGTACAGCCAGTCAAGGTCGTTAAAAACTTCCACCATCATCTTTACACATTTAATTTATTAAGTGTAAAGACGTCATTAAAAGTGTAAGATAAACATGATGTGTTTCAATACAACACAGGGGCAATGATAGAGTGATGTAATTAGTGGCAGCAGAAATACTAACAACCTGTCGACAAAATTAAATTGTTAAATTGTTAAAGTGTTATTGAAAAAAATGTTTAAGGGTTCTGCGGAACCCAGTGTCTAGCCTACTTTTGCTGTTAATCACACACTCAACAAAAATGATGAAAAAAAATCAATAAAATTATTCCTCTTAATACTATCTTTTGATTGTCAGAAACTTCTGTCCATGTTTGGTAAAAATCCAGGCTAGTTTCAAAATCTTTAAAATGTTTTAAAAAATATAACTGCAGACTGTATGTAATGTTAACTGGAAGAAAAAAACTCAGTCCATTTATAAGTAAAATACGGAAAAAATGGAATTTTATTTTTACAAAATTTACTTCTGGATACTATCTTCTGATCATAAACAAGCTTCTAGCCAAGTTTCGTACAATTCCAGGATAGTTTAAGAAAGTTATTAAGATTTTAAAAACTTTAACCACAGAGAGAATGTAATGTTAACTGGAAGAAAAAACTCAGTCCATTTATAAGTTAAATTTGCAAAAAATGGAATTTTATTTTTACAAAATTTACTCCTGGATACTATCTATTGAACGTAACAAGCTTCTGTCCAAGTTTAGTAGAAATCCAGGAGATTTCAAGAAAGTTATTAAAATTTCAAAAACTTTAACCACAGAGTGAATATTTGTGGACGACGCTGACGGAATGTTGGATCGCTATGTCTCGCTTTTTTGACTAAAGTCGAAGGCTCGATAAAAAGACAACTCTCTACCACAAATCAAATGGCGTATACGTCAAAACTCATACCGTATAGTCACATGTAGGCAATGTAATCCAATTAAAACGTGAAAGATAATGCATTCTTTTTAAACAGATATAAATAACATAAATACTGATAATATATGTTTTTCATAGTAGTTATTTTGATATTTCTCGGATTTTTGTAGTATTATATTTTTTCTAACATGAAGTGAAATACCCTGTTCGCATTTAATATTTATAAGATTATTTACGCCATGTTTTTTTCTACATTGTTCTAGAAATAGCGACAATTCCTGTTTCAACAAATGGGTTTACAGCATCATCAAGTAAAACTGACACCACAACAAGTAGTCATGTGACTTATGGTGAATGGCTTGGTATTTTATCGTCCGATGAAAATATGAAATTTTGTAAGTAAAATGCCTAGAAGAGGCGTTAAAAGGACGAACACAAGTAACAAAAGTGACTATAGTGCTTCCAATGATCTCGAAGTAAAGAAACCTTCAAAGAAAAAGACAAAAAAGAAGAACAAAAATATTGGTAAAGGTGAAACCTCAGGTGACATTACAAATGTAAACAAACCCGAAAACACTACTCATCAAGATAATGTATGTTTAAACGACAATTTTGGAAACAATATGAATCAACAATCATTTTCACAAGATAACTTTTATTGCCCTAGTCCCAGCAACATGTTTCCGATGCCAATTCAGCAGATTTGTTCGACTGAACTGGAATGATGGCACCTTATATGTCTACGTCTATGCCTATGAATATGCCTATGCATTTTCACAGCCTAACTATCAACAAAGACCAAAAGAATGGACAAATTCGAGAATAAATTGAATAAAATTGAACAAATTGACTCTGTTGTTACTAAATTGATTACAAAAGTTAATAAACTAGAACAGTGTACTGAGAGGTTTGATGGTAAACTCGATCAAGTTGAAAAAAGCACACAGTTGATAAGTGATGAATTCGATTCCCAGAAAAAATCTCTTTCTGAATTTAAACGTGAAGTTGATAAACTGACAAAACAACTAAATTTGAACAAAGTCAGTATGGATTCTATCGAGAAAAAAAAATCAGCGGTACTGTCGATGAACAATTATAAGAGAAACTAGTTGACGTGCATTTGAATTCGACGAGAAACAATCTGATATTTTATAACATTCATGAAGTTGATGGTGAAAATTGCTCAGATGTTGCTTTACGATTTTGCGCAGAATGTTTGAAAATCGCTAAAACCGAAACGAACTTAAGATTAACCGAAGCATATCGTATAGGGAAAAAGAGTGAAAAAGTTCTCGTTAAATTTCAGACAACGTATATGCGTGATCTAGTAAAAAAAGAATGCCAAACAACTAATAGACACAAACTTTGGAATTTCTGAACAACTTCCTGTTGAAATACAAAACCGTCGTCGAGAAAAACTTCTGAAAGAGCTGAGACAGAAAAACATCAAAGCGTATTTTGTTAGAGATCAGATCTATGTCGGGGGCAAAGAGTATACACTATAAGAAAAAAGCAGGGAAAAATTTAAGAACTTAAAATGTCTTTCATGGAATATTCGTGGACTGAATTCGGTTTTTGAAGATAACACTTTTTAAAACCTAGTGAACAAATATGACATTTTGTTTTTATGTGAAACTTGGTTGAAAGATGACAATTATATAGAAATCGATGGCTTCGTTAAATTATTGAGTCTAAATAGAGGTAATAACATTTGAACAAGGAATGGGGGAGGTTTAGCTATTTTTTGTAGAAGTTATTTGATAGATGGTATTTCAATAGAAAAAGAATTGAGTTGTGGAATTGTTGTTATAAAGTTTAAACATGATTTTTTCAATATACTGTATGATATTATGTTTCTCTTATATACCTCATGAGAGGTCAAATTTTTATGTAATTAATGATATTGATTTTCATGAGATTACTAAAAATGTTATTTTAGAGTACAATCTCAATAGTTCAGTTTTTGTTTGTGGTGACTTAAATAGCCGCATAGGTATAATTGATGACATTTTAGAAAATGATAATTTAGATAGATATGTTTCTAGTTTCGAACACATTGAAAACCCCATAATTCCGAAACGCCATTCGCTAGATAGTACAACCAATGCGTACGGTCGAAAGCTGTTACAGTTGTGCTTCAATACAGGTCTAACGGCGGCGAACGGAAGATTAGGAAAAGACCAGGACTGGAATATTTTATCCGATTCGTTCGACAATTTAATGGGGGTAAAACAAGGGCAGCCGTTGTCGCCTCTTTTGTTGTTATTCTTCATCAATGACTTGATTGAGGACATTCATATTGATATGCGGGATGATGCAGTTACTGTGAATAATATTCTTATATATCTTATTCTTTTTGCGGATGACACTGTTTTGTTTGGAAAATCACCAGAATTATTGCAAGAACTTTTAGATAAATTATTGAAATACTGTCATAAGTGGAACATTGAAGTTAATACTGAAAAAACAAAAGTTATAGTATTTAGAAATGGATGGCAACCAGTAAGTGCCAGATTCTTCTACGACAATAAAGAGCTAGAAATAGTAAATTCCTCTATATATCTTGGCATGATGTTTTATTTTAATGGAAAATTCGTACAGACTCAGAAACGTGTGTCCCAACAGGGATCACGAGCTTTATCGTCATTGCTAAACTCGGTGAAAGATTTGTACTTGTCAAAGAAGAAACAACTTTTGTTTTTGTTTTTTTTTTAACATTCATAAATTCTTTATTGCACTCTTTGCTGTTTTAACAAATTACTTAATGTACAGCATTCCATCAAGTATCCCTGTTACATACAATTATAACTGATATCCAGGGAGAATATACAGTAAAACTTATCTTATTTTATACATAGTCATTTAATACATTTCTATTTTCTATCATTACTTTATAAATGAACATAATATCATATAAAATCTTATCGAAGTAACAACTTGATCTATTTGACAGTATGGTGGCATCTGTTCTTAATTATACTTCGGAAATATGGGGTTTCAATCGAGGTAAAGATGTTGAGATTATTCACAATCGTTTCTGTCGATATATTTTAAAAGTTGGCAAATCTGTCCCAAATTGTTTTTATATGGAGAATTGGGCCATTTTCCTATGCATATTATGAGAAAATTTAGAATTTTGAAATATTGGTTGAATATGTTAACTAACAAAACACCTATTGTTTATGATGTTTATAAATTGTTACCTGATGATGCCAATAATGGCAAAAAAAACTGGGCTTCTAATGTACGTGACTTACTATTTGATAGTGGTCTCAATTATATATGGTATCAACAATCAGAAATACATACTATTGGATTTTTTGATGTAATTAAGAATAGAATTAAAGATCAGTATATACAAAGCTGGTTATCAAATGTAGAAAAGAGCGAAAAACTTAGTATTTATAAGGATATAAAGTTAGAATTTAGGTTTGAACATTATTTAGATTTTTGTTATAATTCACACTTTTTAACTAAATTGCGAAGTGGTACATTTAAACTGAACATTGAAACAGGAAGATATACTGGCATGGCTAGAGAATTACGTTTATGTAAATGTTGTAATATGCAGTGTGTTGAAAACGAATACCACTTTTTATTAGTATGCCCTGCCTATAGATCAATTAGGCTTATATATTTGCCAAAATTCTATTGTTCTTGGCCAAACCTTACTAAATTACAGTATCTATTTAAATTAAAGTCTGTTTTACATATTAAAAGATTGTGTAACTACATTAAATCTGCGTGGTCAATCAGATCACATATTATTACTTAATGTTGTTTGCTTTCTTGTAATGATTTATATGTATTGATCTCTGCTGTTTATCATGTGTCATGTTGTGAAATCATAATCATTCAGTCAGTTTAATTGAAGTCTGGAGCTGGCATGTCAGTTAACTGCTAGTAGTCTGTTGTTATTTATGTATTATTGTCATTTTGTTTATTTTCTTTGGTTACATCTTCTGACATCAGACTCGGACTTCTCTTGAACTGAATTTTAATGTGCGTATTGTTATGCGTTTACTTTTCTACATTGGTTAGAGGTATAGGGGGAGGGTTGAGATCTCACTAACATGTTTAACCCCGCCGCATGTTTGCGCCTGTCCCAAGTCAGGAGCCTCTGGCCTTTGTTAGTCTTGTATTATTTTAATTTTAGTTTCTTGTGTACAATTTGGAAATTAGTATGGCGTTCATTATCACTGGACTAGTATATATTTGTTCAGGGGCCAGCTGAAGGACGCCTCCGGGTGCGGGAATTTCTCGCTACATTGAAGACCTGTTGGTGACCCTCTGCTGTTGTTTTTTATTTGGTCGGGTTGTTGTCTCTTTGACACATTCCCTATTTCCATTTTCAATTTTATTTTCGTTGCTATAGCATATATATGCTTTTTGCGATCAAGTATTCATTCATTCATTCAAGTAAGTGATACACTTTTCTTTTTAGATAGAAAAGAATATATCTGTTCATTGTTTAAAGATACAGAATAATTTCAAAATGACACCAGAATGGTGTTAGCCATTCAAAATGACATATTGTTATGAAACACACATGTAATGTTATAATAAACTTATTAATGATGTTATTTGATACCTTCGTAATATTTAAAAAAAATATTTTAGAATTCGAGTGGACAATTAGTGGCTATAAAAGAGGGACGAAAGATACCAAAGGGACAGTCAAACTCATAAATCTAAAACAAACCGACAACGCCATGGCTAAAAATGAAAAAGACAAACAGAAAAACAATAGTACAAATGACACAACATAGAAAACTAAAGAATAAACAACACGAACCCCACCAAAAACTAGGGGTGATCTCAGGTGCTCCGGAAGGGTAAGCAGATCCTGCTCCACATGTGGCACCCGTCGTGTTGCTTATGTGATTACAAATCCGGTAAATAGTCTAATTCGGTAGGTCACATTCATGAAAGGGAAGGGGATTGTAGTTACGACGTAAGGAACATATCCGATATCATTTGTGAAACGGTTATTCCATAACGGTCAACCAACTCGTGATGGCGTCCGTAAAATTTACGAAGGGATGATTTCAACTTCACCATTTGGAACTCTTGGTTTAATAGCTTCCTTGTGAGCAGTAACCCTCTATCAAGAAAATCATGATAGGAAATGCAAGCACGGGAATATCTATCATTTATGACGTCATTGCATTCTCAATCTATCCTACAAAAGTAAATCTTCAGATGGTGAAGGATAACACAAAAAATTCAAAGGAACATTTAAAAAATATGAACAAAATAAGGCAACAACGGTTTACCAATATCATAATATCGCATTTAGTTTATGAAAACACACACCAAGGTAACAAACTGAAACATGGGAAATCGTATGAGCTCCAAAATGAGGTAGACCGAGTGTCTCGATACGATAAAACTATGTCAGAACAAAGTGTGTATACAATCTCTGAATAACACAATAAATACGTATTCGTGATCAACTTATATATAACTTGAGTTTCTACGTTTAGTTTCAATCTATGTTTTAGATTTTAGCGAGAGAAATTTATGTATTACTGAAAAATTATTACACCAGGGTTTTCGATATCACAAACTAGTCATAACATTTACTAAATTTCATCATCGGTACAGGGAATTCATTCGTAAATATAACTCAACACGCAGACATCTTTTACGTTCAGGTATTTTACATCCAATCTTTTATGGTAATATTCTTTACAAAGCAGAAAAATGTCAGTACTCCCCTCAAAAGCTAGCAAAACCTTTAAACATACTTATTAAGAAGGGATAACGTTACGATACTGTTTTCAGGTCATAAAAGATTGCATATTTTGGCTTTATTATTGATTCACTTATAGAATCTTTGCATTGGAATTAAACACATTTATTTTAAAACCAGCTGTTGGCATGACACGGGTTATGTTCTTCTCCTATATTTTTTGATGGCGTAGTACTAAACCCCAAACGGGAGGGATCGTGCTTGATATTCATATAAGGAAATAATCTTCCTATCAGTTTAATTGAATTCTGGAGCTAGCATGTCAGTAACCTCTAGTAATCCTTTTCTTTAATTTATGTATTATTGTTATTTTGTTGAGTTTCGTTTGTTACCTATTGTGACATCGGACTCAGACTTCTCTCGGACTGAGTTTTAATGTGAGTATTGTTGTGTATTTTTTTTCTACATTGGCTAGAGGTATAGGGGGAGGCTCACGAAACATGTTAAACCCCGCCGCATGTTTGCGCCTGTTCCAAGTCAGTGTGTTGTCTGCTCTATGGTCGGGTTGTTATCTCTTTGATACATTCCTAATTTCCATTCTCAATTTTATTTTGTAATATAACCAATACTAAATATCCGCTTGTGCTATTTGTCAAACCCATGACCTCCATATTCTTTCGGACTTAAACCTATTTAGCTTCTTGTGCAACCGAACGTTTAGATTACTAAATTGTAAGCCTGATATCTACTGCTGATTGCCATTTTGAGGCCGCGGATACTCGCACCCATATAGTCGTTGCGACTGTGTTTGGTATGACATGATATAATTATTTGTTATTTTTTGTATTTTGTCTTAACACGTTGATTGTCGTTACATTTAGATGCATGTGAACAAGGTTGTAAATTTGGTGAATGCAAGAATGGTAAACGTTCATGTATGACATTTTTCAAGGGAAACGCTTGCAAAAAACGTAAGTAAAGGAATATATACAAACTTATTCTAAAAGGTTACCTATTCAACACTGTAATTAGATCATTGAATATTGTTTTATTGGTATAAATATTGATTGTGTTATCAATAAATTAAAAGCTAACTAAATATTACTAGTATGTTATATGCATATACATATTCATGGATCTACAATCTGTCGATACCTGGCATTGCACAAGGTCGTGTATTTCTCTGGCAATCGATGACTTCTTTACACTAAATCCATGGGATGTTGGATGTGTACGGATTGATAGTTTAGTCTTAGTTCCATGATTTTTTTATTAGTTGTTAGTGGCTTTGAACTAGCTGTCAGATAACTGCGAGTACTCTCAGATCTGTTCATTGTGTCTTTTTGTGTCGGGATGTATAAGTGCCGGGCCACATCCACTTGTATTTTTGTCCATCTGATGAGTTAAGCCATTTTCAATTGATTTTTATAGTTCGTTCTTATGTTGTACTGTTATAGCACTGTCCCAGGTTAGGGGAGGGTCAGGATCCCGCTAACATGTTTAACCCCGCCACATTATTTATGTATGTGCCTGTCCCAAGTCAGGAACCTGTAATTCAGTGGTTGTCGTTTGTTTATGTGTTACATATTTGTTTTTCGTTTTTTTTTTACATAAATAAGGCCGTTAGTTTTCTCGTTTGAATTGTTTTACATTGTCTTATCGGGGCCTTTTATAGTTGACTTTACGGTATGGGCTTTGCTCATTGTTGAAGGCCGTACGGTGACCTATAGTTGTTAATGTCTGTGTCATTTTGGTCTTTTGTGGATAGTTGTCTCATTGGTAATAATACCACATCTTCTTTTTTATATAACATTGCAGAGACGCAGCAATTTACAGCAGTGTCGGTAAATATATATTAATTTCAAATTAGACAACTGACATTAACAAACGTATCATGTATTCAATACTTTTTTTTTATCATCACTTGAAGTAAACGGTATGCTTAACACTTTAAATTTAACCTCCTTATCACTTACTGGCAATGATGTATACATTATATTACTTTATGTCATATTTACTTATTTTCTAGCTGTACCCTAGTTTCTTGTAGCGACATCTGTTGTGGGAACTATCTTGGTGACGATGATAGCTTGCTGTTTTTTGTTTTGGGTATGTTAACCATCAATCATTTGATAGTATACTTGATTAGAGGAAGCATGAAAACGCACAAGACTTATATACAAATAAATATGGACAACAAAAACTCGTTAAAATACAACAGATGTTTCTTTTAACCGAATGAATCTAAAAATGTATCAGCCTGAACCAACTTTGCTCGAAGGATATTACGTTTTGTTAATTCAAATACAACAGCCAACTAGAGGCTCTAAAGAGCCCGTGTCGCTCACCTTGGTCTATGTGAATATTAAACAAAGGACACAGATGGATTCATGACAAAATTATGTTTTGGTGATGGTGATGTGCTGCTTACAATTATCTCTATCAATAATAAACTTGGCCAAGTAGTTACAGTGGAAAAAGCAAGTAAAAATTTAAAAATTGTATGAAAATTGTTAAAAATTGACTATAAAGGGCAATAACTCCTTCGAGGGTCAATTGACCATTTTGGTCATGTTGACTTATTTTTAGGTCTTACTTTGGTGTACATTATTACTGTTTACAGCTTATCCCTATCTATAATAATATTCAAGATAATAACCAAAAATGGCAAAATTTCCTTAAAGTTACCAATTCAGGGGCAGCACCCTAACAGCTAGTTGTCCGATTTGTCTGAACATTTCAAGGTAGATAGATCTTGACCTTATAAACATAATTACCTCAATGTCAGATTTGCTCAAAATGCTTTGGTTTTTGAGATATAAGCCAAAAACTGCATTTAACTCCTATGTTCTATTTTTAGCCATGGCAGTCATCTTGGTTGGTTAGCCGGATTGACCATTTTGGTCATGTTGACTTATTTGTAAATCTTACTTTGCTGAACATTATTGCTGTTTACAGTTTATCTCAATTTATAATAATATTCAAGATAATCACCAAAAACGGCAAAATCTCCTTAAAATTACCAATTCAGGGGCAGTAACCTCACAAAGGGTTGTCCGATTCATCTGAAAATTTCAGTGTAGATAGATCTTGACCTGATAAACAATTAAACCCAGGTCAGGTTTGCTCTAAATGCTTTGGTTTTTGAGATATAAGCCAACAATTGCCTTTTACCCCTATGTTATATTTTTAGCCATGGCGGCCATCTTGATTAGTTGGCCGGGTCACCAGACACAATTTTTAAACTAGATACCCTAATGATGATTGTAGCGAAGTTTGGTTAAATTTGGCCCAGTTGTTTCAGAGGAGAAGATTTTTGTAAAAGTTAACAGACGACGACGGACGACGGACGCAAAGTGATGAGAAAAGCTCACTTGGCCCTTTGAACCAGGTGAGCTTAAAAAGGCCTATAAAGATTTCAAGTTTCATGTGAAGTTAAACACTTTTAATATATTTATCTGATATTTGTAGATATGGTACAAAAGTTGAGCCTAAGAAGACAGAAACACGAGTAAAAAATAAATATAGACAATATTAAGAAGTATAGAAATAATAGCTAAATAAATCATTGATTTCAAATAAAGTTGTGTTGTCTACTGACAAAGGAGATAATGGGAACAGGAGTCAACAGTCAATACAATTAACGGTACCAATTTTCTTGCACTAGATGCGCATTTCGACAATGCATGTCTCTTAAGTGATGCTCGTGGCCAAAATATTTGAAATCCAAAGCTTATATAAAAGATGAAGAGCTATAATCCAAAAGGTCAATAGTCGACGAAGAACATAATCACAACACACGAAATTCGGCAACTAAACAGAAAACAAAAACAGAAAACTAAAACAAAAAACAAAACCAACATATTGTCTTTGCTATGGTCGGATTGTTGTCTCTTTGACACATTCCCCATTTCCATTCTCAATCTTATATGAATTTATATTTACTTGTTGATGCACTATATTGTGTTCACATTAGGAGTTACTTTTATCTATTACTTCTTTTTCCCCCTCAAAAGTGTTATTATGTGCCTGCTTCTCATAAATAATCTATGCATACGACGGGTATATTCGATTAGTTTCCTTTAATTCCCAATCTTATTTCTATTTGTAACAATAATAGATCTTTTAGCCAATAGAACAATACTATAAAGCACCATCCGAAATATTTGATATGCAATATTATCTCTGACCAATACATGAACTTTATCATGATACATGTTTATATTTTGTTCTGTAATTTGAAGAACGAATATGATAAATGTTATTACAACGTCGGTAACATTAAGTATATCTAAACATTGGAATGAAATTTATATTAATTTTCTGTTTTTATCTGTGAAATTGCTTCCTAGCTGATAAACGATATTTTGTATTTGAACAGGAATTGATACCATCATCCTTCTATACATATGCTAGATCATTTACTTAGGTTTTTAAATAATGGCAACAGTATTATACCGCTGTTTAATAGTCATTAATCGATTATTCGAAAGCAAAACCGGGTTTCAAGCTTAAACCGAGGGAACTAATCAACTATAAGAGGAAACAACAGAACAATAGAAACACTGAACCCCAACAAACACAAACGCCAACATACATAGAAACGGACTATTTGTATCCTTCTGATGAGTTGAGCCTTTTTCAAATATGTTTTGTAGTTCGTTCTCATATCAAACTGTTACACCACTGTCCAAGGTATATGGGGGGGGGGGGAGGGGGGGGGGGGGTTGAAGGTCGTTATTCGGGTAACAAACTAAAACCGAGGGAAAAAATCAACTTTAAGTGCAAAACAACAGATTAATAGAAACACTGAACCCCAACAAAAACAAACGCGAACATACATAGAAACGGACTATTTGTATCCTTCTGATGAGTTGAGCATTTTTCAAATGTTTTTTTTTAATTTGTAGTTCGTTCTCGTTCTTATTTTGAACTGTTAAACCACTGTCCAAGGTTTATGGGAGTATTGGGAGGTCGTAATTTTTCTTGTTCAAATTAATTGTTTTAAATGTTGATTTGGATGCTTTTTATTGCTTAATATGCGATATGGGCTTTGTTCATTGTTGACGGCCGTATGGTGGCCAAACCCTGTCAATTCCTGTGCCATTTGGTATTTTGTGAAGAGTTCTTTCATTGTCAATCATACCATATTTCCTTTTTTCATATTTTAAAAAAACTGCACTTTTTAGACAAATTCCATCATACAGAAAATGAGTTAAAACTTCGAGGAAAATTCAAAACGTGGAGTCCCTATTCAAATGGCAAAATCAAACACCCAAACACATTCAAATGAATGAATAACAACTGTCATATTCCTGACTTAGAAATTAATTCTCACAAATCAGCAATCCTTTAACTCATGGTATGGGTTTTGCTCGGTGTTGACGGACGTACGATGACTTACAATTACTTACATATCCGTCTTTTAGTCTCTAGTAGATGGTTGTCTCATTCGAAAATATACCAAATCTTCTTATTTGTTCATGTGTATTTCTTTCTAATGGGTAAGCAATTGAAGTATATCCTATATTCACACTGTAGATTTAAAAAACACATATAAAACAAGGACACGTGATATAATTGTCAGCCATCGACCGCAAACTAAAGGAAAAATATTAATGAACTTTAGAATATTTGTCAATGAGTCATTTATCCACCACATTTGACCAAGTCTAAAGAAAGGTGGTAGGGGACCACAGAAGAACAAATCAAAAGGTTGTGCATATTTCCTTCAACAGCAGTTACAGGTGTGGCATCCTAAATATTGCAAGTTGAATATGTGTTTTCATCTAAGATAAACGGACGCAATTGTGATTTTCTTGACCGTTTCAGACAACCTTTGTCACATCTAGATGATGACTGATCCTTACCTCGGTATTGACACAGATGGTCGACTTCAAACTTTGATATACACCTCAGTTATGTCACTGTGTGTTGAAATATTCCAGTTAGTACATAACTTTCATGCATGTTTACACAATACGGACTTCGTTGAACAGTAGGATGACTGATACGATGTGTTGATGTCTCAACTCACCAATAGCGCATTTTATTGATCTAAGGCTGTTAGATACATTTTAATTGTCTGATATTTAATTTAATCTTTTCTCGATTCTGACATTTTGACTGGATCTGAATTTGCAAAGTGGGCGATATATGCATATTGGAAGTCGCTTACCTTGTTATTGTCCCCAGTCTCACTTATTTTATATTCCATCAGATTTTGATTGTAAAATTGATTTGTCGTCTTAATGTATTGTATCCTCCTTAAACCTGTCTTGATAATAATAATTATAAAACACATTTGATATGATTGCCAATCAAACAACTCTTCACAAGAGACCTACATGAAATAGAAATTAAAATCTATAGGTCACCACTATGTTAAATAACTAAAAACTGAACTCCGAGGAAAATTAAAAGTGAAAGTCCTAAATCAAATGACATGCAACGTGTATACCCAGAAACTATCTTTCACAAGACCATGTTGTGTATTTGTGTCGTAACTTGGTAAAACTATTAGTGAATGAATCAATGCAACAGTAGTTTACCTTATTGTCATAAGTTAATTAAAAGAAGAAATAAAGTTCAGGTTACAAACTAAAATAAAAAAAACCGATTCAATTATAAAAATAAAAAAAAACCCCAAACAACAAAAACACCAAACTACATAAAAAAAACCCGCAAACATACATAGAAACAGACTATTTGATAACAACAGCCAAATTCCTGTTGAAAAAAGTTAATTTTTTTATGGTCAGCAGCTGATTGTTTTGAATGATCATTCAGTGTACCTTTATACCAAATTTCATGCAGGTTTCGCGATTTGCATTATTATTTCCATTATATCTCAAACTATGTTTGGTACAGAACATTTAGAGAAAAAAATGTTGAGTTTAACCTGGTTTAATGGCTAGCCAAACGTCCCATTTATAAGTTAATGTTAAAATAAATACTGCTAAAATAATAACACTACGTGACAGGAATACAGTACATACAAATGCAAGAACATTGAAAATTATATTCGTAATATACCGTAAATGATAAAATACCGTGTATAACTTTGTCCACTATACTGCTCTATCTGCGGATTAAATAACAAAAATCGGTAAACATGAGAATGGATTTACGTTTTATCTCTATAATATTAGTTGATTATTGTCAGAGGTTTTGCACTTAGAGGGATTATACATTTTAGACAGTTTAGATAAAATATATAGTTACAGAAGATTTTAATGCTTATACACAATCACTGGTTTTCAATACAGTAAATAATACCATATGTTCCAATTATTAATACGATCAAATATATCCAATTGAAATGTATTTTATGGCATTCATACAAAAGTTATAAAAGAAGAACATTCACACTGCATATCACTGCCATTCGTTGTACTCTTAACTATATACCTGAAGTAAAGATTTCTGTGGCATATTTTCAATACGATTGGGAATCAAACATGAAACTGAAAACATTTTATAATCAGTACAATGTCATTATATTGGTAGTTTTGAGTTCTACATTTGTTATTGGCAATGCTGTATATACATGCACCAACGGACAAAAACAGTGCTATTTGAGCTCGTGGTCACAATGGTCAAACTGTACCTCATCATGTGGTGGTGGTACTTCTAGAAGATTTAAACCATTGTGCTGTGATACAACTTATACTTCCATTGGCAAATGTGCGACAGACTGTAACATTACAACAAAAGATTACGTTGAAGATAAAGTATGTGGACACACGTGCGTGAATGGTGTGTTTAGACAGAATAAGTGTCAGTGTCCAAAACAATTTACAGGGAAATGTTGTGAATCTGGTAAGTAAATTGGTAGATAATGATTGCATTTACAAATCAGATTACTTCCAATATCAAAAGACCTATATAGAAGATACATGATATTCATAACAAATGAATTGATCTGTGAATATAAATTTGCAAATGAAGTTGTATCTAGACATACTATAAGCTGACATGCAAAGTTCTTGAAGTAAAGCTTAAAAAAGTATAGAAATTATATATGTTATATGCAATAACACTAAATTGCTGTCTATTTGATTCTCCATTAATAAAAGTAAATTATGTTGGTATAATTCTTAATTCTATCTTTTAACTTATGTCGTTGGTATGGTATTGACCATGTGAAAAAATCACTTTCATCTCAAAGTTTTAAGCGCAGATAACAAGAAAGATCTTCACAAATAGTAATAAACTGTAAGATACATGGGGATATTCTTTTACTACTAATTCGGAAGACTTATCACCGTTAAAATTAAAAATAATGTCCCAATATATACTTCTTTTTTAGTCAAATGAGGTTCTGTATTTCAACAATTGTTTGGAAAATCAAATATCATTAAATAAAATAAAATCTCAAGTGAAATCGCCGGTTCTGAATCCTAGTTATGGTTTGACCATACATTTGGTAATTAAATCGGTTATAGCAGCTTTAATTTTATCAATTTAGATTTATTTTAATGAATATGTTTGTCTTGATCATCCCATTATTTAGTCGAAATATGCATTTCATGTAAGTCAAAATGGAACCTTTAAATGATTATAAATATATGAAGATGTGGTATGAATGCCAATGAGACAACTCTTCATCCAAGTCATAATTCATAAAAATAAACCATTATAAGTCAAGACACGAAAGTCTATAATTCTTCAATCTCACTGACAATTCTTACCTAAAGAAAGAGACTTAATGTTAATTTACATAGCAAAGTAGTTTATTTAATACAGATATTCAATGATGTAGTCAGGAGACCATTAGTGACTACGGCTGGCCTGCATTAGTTAGTCTTAACAGTATTAGATATAAGAATATTTGTGGTATGAGTGCCAATGAGACAACTCTCCATCCAAGTCACAATTTATAAAAGTATACCATTACAGGTCAAGGTACGGTCTTCAAATACTTATTTGATCTCCGTGGTAGCTAATAGTAAGATATATTTTGAAGTCAGCATGTTTGTGCTGGTTTGACATCTATCAATAAGACTTCATCTGTAAAATTAATGTTTTTTTTACTTATAATTTATAAACCAGAAATTGTCTTTACTTTTAGATGCATGTGAACAAGGTTGTACATTTGGGGAATGCAAAAATGGTAAATGTTCATGTATGGCATTTTTCAAGGGAGATTCTTGCCAAAAACGTGAGTAGTTAATATATAATTTCAGCAAACTGCTGGATAATAAAGTATGTAATGCTATATAGACGTCATTGTGGATGACATACACCTAATATCAACAAATATTATGTTTTAAATGTCAACGATTTAGGAAAACACGTGATTCTGCACAAAGGAAATACTTTATTTTATACAAAGTTTTTCATTGATTCTAATTTACTGATCCAATAGAGTCATAAGAAAGAACGACTGGGATCGAGTTGGCCTTCTACTAGAATTATCGAATTTTTTATGAATCTACCGTTTTTTTTTCTATCAAATTTCGAGGATTCACATTGCGGCTAAAGAATGTTTTCGAGCTAATAAAACAGGTTTAATCCACATTTTTCTGCTTTAGAAAATGCCTGTACCAAGTCAGGAATATGACTATTTTAATCCTTTGTTTGCTGTGATTGGGTTTTTGATTTTGCCATATGATTACGGACTTTCCGTTTAGAGTTTTCATCGAAGTTCGGTATTTTTGTAATTTATTTGTTGAAAAGGAGGCTTAACCTGTCGGCACAACGGATCTCTCTGATTTTATACTTCATGCATTTCTCTCAGTACAAATCGAAATGTATCTTTAAGATGAATGGTACCGGTTGAGGTACGAACATTGATAAAATACTTTTGCATGAAAAAAGTGTCTTTTCAGTCTTAATATCAAAGAAAATGTCAATTTATGGAACAGATCTAAAAGTATCGTTAGAAATCTTGAGTTTATATTCACATGGGTAATTGAGATGCAGGCACATGCTTAAATGTGGACTGTTGAAAGAAAAAAACTATAATCATCAAACCTGAAAGTGTAGTTTGAGAACACGAAATACGGTAAATATTGACATTAACCTAATGCTACTTTAAATATCTAAGAATGACAGTGGTAAAAACTCCAAAAAAAAAAGGAACTAATACATACATGGCATTGCTGAATAAGTACAAGTTTATTGCAAAACTAGGTAACGTGTATGTATGACACTGATAAAAGAATACTTAAGTAACATGTAAGCAATAATACATGTATACTTTTTTCAGCACTACATTATTTTTCGAAGTAAATGTTATGTGTTACAGGATCACTCACTGACAATGATGTGTACAATACATTACTTTATGCAGTATTCATTTATATTTTGCAGCTGAACCATGGTTTCTAGTAGCGGCATCTGTTCTGGGAACTATTTTGATGATGATGATAAGTTGTTGTGATTGCCGTTTTTGCTGCGGGTAAGATTACCACTATTATTAAAGGTTATGATTAATTAGAAGACGCATGAAACACGTATGACTTACATGCAGATAAAGAAACAAATCCTAATTGAAAACTAAATGCAATGTACTTCAGGAAGTTTCATCGGGTGGCAGTTTTTCAAATCATAAATTTGGCCTACATTAAAGTTTATGAGGTGCGTTCAACTTTCGAACTTAAAGGGAAATTTTAAACACACTATTAATGTCCCTGAATAAATGTCAAAATCAAAAGGCCAAACACATCATACGAATGGATTCTAAATGCAACTTGAACAAACTTATGATTGAATTGTATAGAACACTTTGTTCATAAAAATACATCAAACAAAATGGCTCATACCGATCTAATACCCAGTTTCCCGACTCTGTTTAAAATTGTTTATGCTTTTGAATTGATTAACAAATGTTCCATCTTGTATTTGTAGATATGGAAGAAAAACTGAGCCTGAACAGACAGACAACAGCGTTCAATAATTGAAATAGACCGTTATAAAGAATTGTAGTAATAATTAAATAAATCAGAAGTTTCAATTTCAATTTTTTGTCTACTGGAAACAAAAAGAATCATAATAAAATTTGCATTACGTTGCATCAACCAAACGAACTATATCGAGGCGAACAATAAAGGGAAAAGGGATCGATCAAAAGTCAATATTTGAGACAGAACAAGCACACAATGAAAAAAATGGCGATTAAATAGAAAACAATGCCAAACATTAAAAAAAGTTTATATCTTTTTATTAATAACACTAGATTGCGTTCCATGTTGGGAGTTTCTTTTATCTATTGAACTAAATATTATTAATGGCAAGGTTGAAGTAATTAAAGTTTTTAGGTACATCATATTTGTTTCATAAAAAAAAAAAGACATAGGGTATTCTTCGTGTTAAAGTCAATACACCTGCAGCAAAAAGCATACAAAAAGCAAAGAAAGAGACATCTCAAAATCACAGTGAATTCTTCAACACGGAACAAAAATAATTGTTATACTAATTTGTATATGTGTCACTATACAGGTTTGTTCTGTTTAATGTAAACTCTTTCCCGCCCATCTTTCATTATATAGAATGATAGAGTTTCTAGCCAATACAAAAGAAGTATTAACTTCCCTTTTTTATTAATAACATGGCATATGTATTGTAAACTTTAACCCATATTTAATTTATGATATATACTGATATGTTGTAATGTAATTTGAAAAATGAATATAATAAATGTTTTCATAAATTCGGTAATTTTAAGTATATGTAAACGTTCGGGGATTATTTTTAATATCAATTCAGAATTCTCTCTGTTTTTATCTGTGAAATTACTTTTTAGTTGCTAAACAAAAATTTTTGTCATATCAATAAGCATTGATTCCACCATCCGGCTAAAAATCTGCCAAATCGTTTACTTAGTTCCTTAAACAATTCCAATACATTCCACAAAGATCAAATGTACGTATTGGGATATTTTCCAGATTTAATCTTGATAGAAATATATTCGAAAATAAACAGTTTTCTACTTAAAAATATATTGTAAGATGAAAATGACACTTTTATGAGTTTGGCGAATCCGAAGCACCTTTTTGATTCGCCTTTATCTCAATAACACAAAAAAAGAGTTAAAAATCAAGTATTAAAGTATTTTCACAATTTTATTGAAAACGTGGAGACCTTCTAACTAGAGTCCGTCAAATTTTGACGTCACAATACAATAACATTCCAAATTGACGGCCGATTCCACTGTGTCTAAACCACACCGGCAAAAATTGTTCGGACTCGATGGTATCTAACATCCGGCACAATGAAGGAACATCAATAGGCAGAAAAAAGATAGGTTTCTCTTTATTTTTTTATTTTTTTTATGATATCGAAGAATATATATACATATACAACTATTTTCTATTGTGAGATGCAATATTTTCTACAACCGTTCTATATTAACGGAGAAATAAGTAAAAATGCACGTCAAAATGACGAATTGAGTGAACCTTTCCTCGAAATTGTTTAATTTCTCGTTAAATTGTTCACATTGTACGGAAAGATAGATACTGACACAAAGATTGTAAAACTTGTCATTATGAACATTTCAATACTTGTATTTCTGAGTATGGAACGAAAGAAATGGGTCATGTCAAAATGGAACTGGCCGGTTTTGTCAATGTTTACCACCCGGTTTTGTCATAGATTTCACAATGCATAACCCGGTTTGGTCAAATAAAAAAACATCGCATTACATTATAATTGATAATTTAAATTCAGCGTTAAAAAAGAGTTTTTTTGGGGTGGTTGGAAAACAAGTTCTTTCACAGGACAACGGCTTATTATTCATATGATCAGTCTCAGATTCAAATAAATAATAAGCAAACACTTGAATTCCTACTCTTATAGAATACAAATGATTTTAATTTTACTTTGCATTCAAAATTTGTGAACACCAAAATAGATAGAAATGAAGTCTATAACGCAAATTGAGGTTAAAGCTCTCAAATATGCGTTTTCTATATGAATTATGGAAAATATGTTTAAACTTGAAATTATAGTCTACGGTCTTAGAAATCGAAACACGCAATTGATATGTGATTTTCTCGCAAATAGTCTCAGGTCATCGACAAAATTCAATAATAATTATTTTGTTAACCCATGGAAGTAATATTTACAAATTACATCCATGGTTAGCCTTACTATACAAAAACGGGTCTGTACTGTCGCATCCCTGTTGCCATTGTGTTATGATGATCGTACATTGACGTTGGTCAATATATTTTGACAATATATACGGACAGACAGATTCAGCTTATTTCAAAGTCGACGTTACGGTAATTCGAACAGCTAAATTACATAACGCCTAGCGTAGCGAGTCGAACAATATTTTCACTATTGTTTGCTTTAAAAAATCGTTAAATACATGAATCAATATAGTTTTTGGCAATCAAATTTTGGGTCGGGGGAGTGCAACCTATACGTCTTCTAGATTCGCCACCTATCTTATAAAGTGTATACCGAATTAAAATATTTTAAGAAATAAGAAAACATGGACACCCACGAAATCGCATATGTGAGTTTGATTATGTTTATTTCATTCCCATTGATATTTTTAAACAAGCCAGACCAAGTGATTCGTATTCCTAGCGTTTTAAATTATTTGTATAAAGCTGCATATGTCAATAGTTAGAAGGTTTGACTGCAACATATACAAGTATGGAACACAAATCTAACGATTTTTTTTTTGCAATATGTCCATTGCCCTTGCCCTTGAACTTATTTCTATATTATTTTTCCTTTGGCCACATGACGATTCATGTGACCGTGCACTTATTTCCTTGATTTATTGGTAAATGTTAAGGGTTTGTGTTGTTCGTTTTAATAATTAGAATGTATTCATGTCTGTCTGGCAGGATTCTTTTGACCTTGACTTAAATTATTCCATAAACAATCGGTTAAGTTTCTGTGACCATTTTTTTTTTATCTTACAGACCTTCAAAATACATTGAATTGCGATCATTTAAGCATTTGTGACATGTCAGTATGTACACTTAAGTATAAATAATATGTCTTATTTAAAAAAAAAAAAAAAAAAAACGCCAGTGAAGTTGTTTGCTATGTCCGATTAAGTGATCTCGTTCGTGAAATTTGAAATTTTCAGTTGTTACACAATTTTGTTTTAAATCCATGAACGGTGCAATTTTGTTTGGAATTCTTGGTTGTTTTTAGGTCACTTAACCCAACAGGAAAAGTCATTTTTTTAAATCACTTGGCACCGGTCGACCGTCGTTGATTATCTTTCAATACAATTTTTTACATAAATTTTCATATCTAAAATTACTAGGCTGCATGCAACAAACCTTATCTTTAATCATATGTCTTTTTAAAATCATAATTAGGGTATCTTGTTTTAAAAAGTTTACTGTAACCTTGCTTGTAAACCAAGATGGCCATCATGGCTAAAAAATAAACATAGGGGGACATGCAAGTACATGATATCAATCGATGTCAATCATTTAAAAACAGCCGTAGACATAGAAAATTCGAAAGGGCCAGATGATTATCTTCAAAATGTTGAGCTCTACCATTTGTCCATATACTTCAAAATTCTCACATTACTTCTTAAAGGAGTTATTGCATTGCCCTTAAATGACGAATTAGAAGTTCTTTTTATCAATTTCTATCTATTATTTTAAAACATATAAAAGTAATATAGCAAAAATTATATAGGAAGACAAGATATACAAATAAGTCGACTTGGCTGATATCTTTATAAAACTTATTGACCTTTAATTAAGAGGTTTTTTTTTCATTTCTTTGCGTTTTTAGACGCCCGTCACAATTTTGACAGGACGTATTATTGTATACATCTGTCCGTCCGTCTGTCCTCCCTTCCATCCGTTCTTTCCTCCATCTATCAGTCATTCTGTCCGTCCGTCCGTCTATCTATCCGTCTATCCTTCTGTCCAGCGTAAACATGTCGCATCGTAACTTGAGAACAGCTTATCTAATTTTTATGAAACTTGACAAAGATATTTCTTATAATTGTCAAACGATCTGTTAATCTTTTAGTGAAAATCAAATTAAATCTTTTTGAGTTACAGGACTTTGTAAGTAAGTAAAACTGGAGTGTGTTTTTTTTTAACATGTTGCGCCATATCTCAAAAACGATTTATCATTTTGGCATCAAACTTTACACACTTTTTAGTTATATAAATCTTAACTTTTGCATACTTTTTGGTGATGTTTAAAACTTTGTTTTAGCGTTTAGTTTTTTTATATAAAAAAAAGGGGGGGGGGGGGTTTCACATATTGCGATGTATCTCAAAACCTAATAAAGGAAAATGTGTATTACCGATGTCCAAAAGGTCCCGTTTAAAATAAACTTAAACACGCCAAGTTTACTTTACAATAAATATATATTATACTCAAATTCTTTCGAAAGACAATGTTCAGATCCGTGTTAACGTTGCTTTTCATAAATTGTTGGTTTAAAAAAAAAAAAAAAAAACCCCGGATGATATATATAGACGAAACCAGGTGATTGTGTAGTAAATAACATTGACAAAACCGGTATTTTTAATTTGACATGACAAGTATTGAGATGCTCATAATGAGTAGTTTTGCAATCTCCTTGTCAGTATCTATCTTCCCGTACCTTTCTTTCCGTACAGTGTGAATAATTTAACGAAAATTTAAACAATTTCGAGGAAAGGTTCACTCAATTCGTCATTTTGACGTGCATTTTTACTTATTTCTCCGATAATTTTGAACGGTTGTAGAAAATATTGCATCTCACAATAGAAAATAGTTGTATATGTATATATATTTTATATACGAAAATAAGGTGAAACCTATCTTTCTTCTGTCTATTGATGTTCCGTCATTGTGCCGGATGTTTGATACCATCGAGTCCGAACAATTTTTGCCGGTGTTGTTTAGATAAACTCATCATAGAAACCAGGACTAAATTTTATATATACGCCAGACGCGCGTTTCGTCTACAAAAGACTCATCAGTGACGCTCGAATCCAAAAAAGTCAAAAAAAAAAGCCAAATAAAGTACGAAGTTGAAGAGCATTGAGATCCAAAAGTCCTAAAAGTGTTGCCAAATACAGCTTAGGTAATCTATGCCTGAGGTAGAAAAGTCTTAGGATTTCAAAAAATTCAAAATTTTGTAAAAAGTTGATTTATAAATATAACAAAATCAATGATAATTCATGTCAGTTCACAGTGGGTTCTAGGTCCTCAAATCAAAGTCAAATCTTTGGCTTCTCTACTCTGTTTTAAGAAATATCACAATGTAATGACATATTTATCAAGAAGTTGGTTGAACCATATATTGATAAATACTATTGAAAAATTTAAGACCAAATTATAATATTTTTTTAACAATTGGCAGAACGCTTTCATTCTTCCACTATTTGAGTCCATATGTTGCCGTTCTGTGTCTTTTGATGTTATTTTTGTTGTGTTGTCTCAGCTGTGTCGTACAATGCATACACATGTATATGTTTATATGTATAAAAAATGAAAATGGCAACGAAGGTTGAGATCATAGTAACGTCTTTCACCAAAATATTAAAATATTTTAATATAATGTTATAAGTATTATTACAAAAATACTGAAGTCCAAGAAAAATTCAAAACGGAAAGTCCCTTATCAAGTAGCAAAATCAAAAGCTTAAACACTTCAAATGAACGGATAAAAATTGACATATTCCTGACTTGGTATAGGCATTTTCTTATGTGGAAAATGATGGACCAAACCTGGACTGATAGCTAGATAAACATCTCACTTGTATGACAGTCACATCAAACTCAATTATATTGACAACGATGTGTGAACAAAACAACACACATAAAAGGTTAACATGTAAAAAATGTATATACAGTTAACATTGTCCTATAATCTGAATCATTATCAAAACAAATAAATATGTAACAAAGAAGCACAAAAAGGCATATAGACAAAGCACATTAGTAAAAAAGACAAGAATACACAAATTTACAATAGTATTTTAGCACAATGACGGGATGTATCAGTTCAGTGCATTGCCATATATATATTTATATTACCTCCTATAGAATACACGTGGTGACTATGTTTATTTGATATAGAATGTCCTAAAAAATATAGGGTTAGATACCATACATGGTTTGTTACCATATTGGGTTAGTTAAGAGTAACTTCCCTTTCATAACAAAAAAGATGCCACAACCCTTTATAAAAACAACACAATCTGCAAGGATTCAATAGACGAAGAAATTGATGATTAAAGGTTAAAATATGTTCATAAAAAATAAATCTAACAAGTTGTTATTGTTGGCATATTGTCGGAGTTACTTTCACGGATGTCAAGTTGGTTCAATATTCAACATTCAACATTCAACATTCATTTTTTTTTTCTTTTTTTTTTTCTTGAATCCATTTTCAACATTCAACATTCGATTTCAACATTCAACATTCGATTTCAATATTCAACATTCAACATTCAAATTTTTTTTTTTAATTTTTTTTTATTTTTTTTTCCAACATTCGATTTCAACATTCAACATTCAATTTCAATATTCAACATTCTTTTACAACATTCGATTTTCAACTTTCAACATTCTATTTCAACATTCAACATTTGTTTTCAACATTCGATTTTCAACTTTCAACATTCGTTTTCAACATTCAACATTCGTTTTCAACATTCAACATTCGTTTTCAACATTCGATTTTCAACATTCAACATTCGTTTTCAACATTCAACATTCGTTTTCAACATTCGATTTTCAATTTTCAACATTAGTTTTCAACTTTCACCATTCGTTTTCAACATTCAACATTCGATTTCAACATTCAACATTCGTTTTCAACATTCGATTTTCAACATTCAACATTCGTTTTCAACATTCGATATTCAACATTCAACATTCGTTTTCAACATTCAACATTCGTTTTCAACATTCAACATTCATTTTCAACATTCGATTTTCAACTTTCAACATTAGTTTTTAACATTCAACATTCGTTTTCAACATTCGATTTTCAACTTTCAACATTCGTTTTCAACATTCAACATTCGTTTTCAACATTCGTTTTCAACATTCAACATTCGATTTCAACATTCAACATTCGTTTTCAACATTCAACATTCAATTTCAATATTCAACATTCTTTTACAACATTCGATTTTCAACTTTCAGCATTCTATTTCAACATTCAACATTTGTTTTCAACATTCGATTTTCAACTTTCAACATTCTTTTTCAACATTCAACATTCGTTTTCAACATTCAACATTCGATTTTAAACATTCAACATTCGTTTTCAACATTCGATTTTCAATTTTCAACATTAGTTTTCAACTTTCATCATTCGTTTTCAACATTCAACATTCGATTTCAACATTCAACATTCGTTTTCAACATTCGATTTTCAACATTCAACATTCGATTTCAACATTCGATTTTCAACATTCAACATTCGTTTTCAACATTCGATTTTCAACTTTCAACATTAGTTTTTAACATTCAACATTCGTTTTCAACATTCGATTTTCAAATTTCAACATTTGTTTTCAACATTCAACATTCGATTTCAACATTCAACATTCGTTTTCAACATTCAACATTCGATTTTCAACTTTCAACATTCGTGTTCAACATTCGATTTTCAACTTTCAACATTCGTTTTCAACTTTCAACATTCGTTTTCAACATTCAACATTCGATTTCAACATTCGTTTTCAACATTCAACATTCGATTTCAACATTCAACATTCGTTTTCAACATTCGGTTTTCTACATTCAACATTCGTTTTCAAAATTCAACATTCAATTTTCAACTTTCAACATTCGTGTTCAACATTCGATTTTCAACTTTCAACATTCGTTTTTAACTTTCAACATTCGTTTTCAACATTCAATATTCGATTTCAACATTCGTTTTCAACATTCAACATTCGTTTTCAACATTCGATTTTCAACTTTTAACATTCGTTTTCAACATTCAACATTCGTTTTCAACATTCGATTTCAATATTCAACATTCGTTTTCAACATTCAACATTCGTTTTCAACAGTCGTATTCAACATTCAACATTTGTTTTCAACATTCGATTTTCAACATTCAACATTCGTTTTCAACATTCGATTTCAATATTCAACATTCGTTTTCAACATTCAACATTCGTTTCCAACATTCAACATTCGTTTTCATCATTCAACATTGGTTTTCAACATTGGAATTTCAACTTTCAATATTCGCTTTGAACTTTCAAAATTTGTTTTCAATATTAAACATTCGTTTTCAACATTGGATTTTGGACTTTTATCACTTGTTTCCAACATTCAACGCTCGATTTTAACATTCAGCATTTGTTTTGAACTACGGTGATAAAGTAATCAAAGACTTTCAAATTACATTTTTTATATCTTTGATAAAGAATAAATTGTTACATTTAGATATTAAACAGATCACAATTTTAAATTGTACAATATGATATTACATAAAGATGGTACAAAATAATAGATTGATTACAACATGACACTTACAAGGGAGGTAATTACTTTTAAAACTGACAAAAAAACTAGCCCGTTAAACTTAAAGTATAAATGCACAGGTCAGAGGTAGTCAGATCAATATTGTTTTAATCGGAGATAATGTCGACGGATGCACAAGTCTTTTTCAATCTAAACAATAAGGGTGCGTGATCTTTACTTTTAAGTTTGGAGAGGATCTAAGATGATAAGACATAACAGTGACTATCCTCTATTACAATTAAAGCATACCTAAATTTTTGGCGAGGGTAGAACTTTAAAAAACCCAGAATAATTGGAAAAAATTACGCAAAATCTTGCAGTCGGAAAGTTTCTTGTGGACCGGATCCTCTCTAAATCTAAAGCGCAAGTTTTGTTTAATTTATTTTTTTATATTCTGGTCTCGGAGCAAAATATATAGATACAGTGTAAGACTTTAAGTATTTACATATAGGATCAGGAATAATATCAAAAGACATATGTACAAGTGTATGGCTATGGTTAGTTTAAACATATTTATTTATAGTGGATTGCAAATTTTCTCCCCGGAAAGGGGATCGAACCAGGAACCTTTTGAATTTGTAGTCCGATGCACTAACCTATTTGGCTATTGTATAATGGGTATAATTAAATGGTCCGGTTCCGAGTTGAAATCCCTCCAGCTACTTTCAAGATGAAGAACAGGAGCCCTGCTAGTTGATAATTTGTATTTTTTCTATGTATTGATTACGATTTTGTCCCGTGTACATTTAGTCCGCATCTCTTTATTTTCTATTTAGGACCTGGACACCGCTAAATGCAAGTTTACCCATCAAATGATGTTAAAATCGGCGCAAATGAAATGCAGATCGGCGCAAATGCAAAACGACGTAAAGGTCATGTGCTTTTTCTTTTTAATTATTTGATGCCGGAGGATTGGGATTTCTAGCTTTAATGTAACCCACGTCAGCTTTTTAACTTGTATTTACAGCAACGAAAGCCAGTTTTGTGTTCTGTAATATGCCGTAACAGTTTAATTTTCCATGAAAAAAGGACATGTTTTTCAATGTCCGGTAGCAAGCATCGTAACTTTTCAAAAA